>NC_072839.1:11534406-11834406 GCF_027744805.1 Dunckerocampus dactyliophorus | reverse complement strand
CACCCACTTTATTGTATCTTGCTGCATTGGGGAAACGAAAAAAACAAAAACATGAATTTATATGGAACAGGAACACCATATGGCCTAGCACGCATTGAAATGTCTGTCCAAACATGTGCAAACATGGCATTCGAGGAGACCGCAGTGGCCAATCATACCGTGCTAGCAAACCACACAGTTGTGCGTCTGTCTCGTCTCCCCACACCCAAAGCCACTGTGGCTTTACGGCCAACTTTACATGCTGCGCTTGCCGACTGGTCTGCGGTCTTTCTAATACACAAGTCAAACCCAACACACACACACACACACACACACACACACAGGGCGTCTCCCTTGTGTCTTTACTTAATATCAGGCCCATCTAACGGGAAGTCTCTAGTGCAGGGGTGTCCAAATGTTTTCCACAGAGGGCCACATACTGAAATATGAAAGCATGCAAGGGCCACTTTAATATTTCGTAAAGAAACGCCTGTAGATAAGCTAAGATAAGAAGGTTATATATATTTCAAGAAAGAACTGCATCTCATTTTATTAGAATGGGTTTTGGTCTTTGCTCTTTGTTCCCCATTTTTACTGTTGTTTTTTTTTATTTTTCCAATATTTAAACTCTCTTTTTAAATAACCTTTGTATAAATAATGTTCTATTTGTAATATTATTTTTATTACCTATCAATTTTATGAATGTGCATTATGATTTTTCATGTTGTAACACGATCATTGTAACACACAAGTCAATGATAATCCTTTACCTGCGTGGGTCGCCTATACTTCCTGCACGCTGTAACGTGAGCAATGACGCTGGCGTGGCTCTCCTTGCTCACATTGATGCCGTTCACCTTGATGATGCACTGGCCCGGGTGGAGACCAGCTATGGCCGCCACCGTGCCTGACGAGGAAGGAGGAGAAGAAATGCGAGATGTATTGAGATGAAATGAGATGGGCGCCAGCTAATGCGCTGCACATCAGTATGCAGGTGCAAGACCATTCAGGAACTGCAGCCATTAAGTCTTCCACATCCTGTACACACATTTTTTCCCCCAATGTTAGTTCCTGTTTTGGCCGCTCAGGAGGAGTGTGTGTGAGAGGATGGAGAGGAGGGAAGTTGTTTATCTCGAGGAGACGAGGGCTGCTCTGAGGGACGTGATTCTGACCACAAGGCAACTTATCAGGTTCAAGTTCAAGGCAGACTAAATATCCATAGAAAATGTGCACAGCCTACAATAATTCAATTAAGAGATCAAGTGCGTTTGAAAACATTACAGGTTTAAAAAAAATGCAACAAGTCAATGGGAATTAGCTGGACGCTAACATTTGCTTGTTAATTAATATAGTAGTAATAGTGAAATATTACACTAATAATGACGTTGTGTATACGCCCACCACTTCACGGAGGACAGCTTTGCAAAAAAAAAAAAAAAAAAAACAGGCTTCACCACACATCCTAAAATAAAGCTTATAGTCTAATCACACATGATGTTCACACTGTAGCTTGCATAGCTGTGTTGGTGTTGCTAATGTGCTCATGTTTGTGTCCTCCTGTCCCACTCCTTAATGTTACGTTGTTGTATGTGATGTCTGTCATCTATTATGTTAGACAAGTGCAGTTACAGTGTATATGCAAAAAGTCAATAAAGTACACAATAGCGCTTCGAGGAGCCAGACACTCTGTCAGAGAGAGCCACAGCTCATTAGCATTAAAGCTACAGGCACACAAAATAGTGTGTTCCTAGCAGGGTTTACTAAAAACACTTTTGAACGGTAAATTCCAGCATCAAGGCTACATTTTAGCCACCACACTATAGTGGCGGCCGTGGCTCAGGAGGTAGAGAAACCACCCAGTCACTGTCATTGTGTCCCTGGGGCAAGACACTTCACCCACCCTGCTCCTGCAGCCAAAACCAGCTCCAAATTGTAACACTCCGCATGCCATTGGACCAAGCTGGCAAGGCCAAGAGGGGGGTCATGTTGAACGGGTAGCACATGGTCCCCTTGCGCCCTGCCCCGGGGTGCTACCATTGAGACAGAAGGGACAATTATAGGATTTTTGACTAAAAAATGTTTAATGTTTACACACCCCTAAAGTGTCGCTTAAATCGTGGGTGGAAAACAAGACTGAATTCCCCTGAGAACAGCCAGATAAGGACATGGATTTTTTTTTTATTGGACGCTTATCTTGTCCTGACCTTGATAGCGGCCCTTCTAAACATGCGTCCTTAGGCTCGGTTGACAAAAGATGGTACTTTTGTACAGTGGCAACGCAGCAAAGTCCAAACACAGACATGATCCAAAACCAAACAAGCACAATGGAAAGGGAAAATACTGCAAAACACACTCAAACCCCCAAAACAACTGCATGAGAGAAATGACGTGTACAAAAACATGCCACGCCAAGCCCAAATAGTGCCGCAATAACATGACAAGTAACAGAAATGACTTCCAGACGGGATCCGCGGTGTCCTCTTACCTCTTCCGACAGCGTGCACCACAGACGGTCCGAAGCCACGGATCTGGAATCCCAAACCGTCAGCTGAGTCTGGAATCTTCACCGTCCTGGAAGCAAAGCATGGATACAATCGTAAGATCGTACGACATGAGGGGGTTACTGTGTGTTCCACACGTGACACTTACTCTCTGGGCTTGGTGCTGACCAGGACCCTCACAGGTCCTTTGGTGCTGAAGCACTGCTGAAGGAGGACTTCCACTTCAGAGAAAGGCCTGAGGAACACCAGGTCTCCGTTGATGGCGAACAGCTTCTTGCCCACCTCCAGGCCGGCCATCTTTCAATGAAACACAGATCAATGCAGAGTACTGTTCCTAATTAGCTCAATCCGCTAGCTGGCCAAATGGGATCATTGTTCACTAAGAGAGTGCTTTAACACTTTAAAATGACAGTGCTTCTGACACTTGAATGTTCAAATGTTTTCGAAAATAGTGCCTGTAGGGGAAAAAAACGTGCATTATGGTCACACATGATTTCCAATGGGAGAATTTGCTTTCAAATCCAAACTAATTAGAGTGGATTTACTTTAATTTCACTTTCTGTCATTCCTGTATTGGCTAGGTGTCCCAATGCTTTTTTTTTTTTTTATAAATGGTAAATCTAAATATCAGTGATGGCCAAACAATGGATACCAGTGTTTTTAATACTGGTATCCATTCTCCCATTACAATAATGATATTTTGACAATTTTGGCCACAGCTTGACTCTGGAACAGATCATTTCTATTTCTGTTATCTCCAATGGGAAAAGTTGTTTTCACTTCCAAACCAACAGGATGTTAACTTTCAATGTTAGCTATGCTGTGTTATTAAGAAATATAAGAGTCTTCATGCTATAGTGCGTATCCTTCAGCCTCTCATTGCAAGTATCCATTTTCGTACTTTTTCCTACATTTTGCAAACATGACAAAACAACAGAGGCTCATAATTACAGTATAAGCACATGTAGCGTGTTGTCACCTCAGCAGGTGAGCCCTTCTCCACCGATTTGATGATGGGCAGCCTGTTCCTCTCCTCCAGGGTGAAGCCATAGCCTCCGTCACTGGGTCTTATCTTGGGGAGGAAACAAGGCTCATCACCTCACAGCTTTGGGAAATAAACCAACCACCAGGAAGTCAGGAATCACTCACCAGGAGAGACTTGGTGATGACGTTCTCCACTATTTTCAGGTCATGCTTGACGGGCTTGTGCTTGGTGTTGGAGCCCTCCATCTCCTCGTCGGCAAAGAAGCGGAACAGCAGCGGCTCGTCCTTGAACTCGCTCTTTTCCAGCACTTGAGGAAGGCGCAAAAGTGATGAATGCATGGAAACGTGCT
This sequence comes from Dunckerocampus dactyliophorus, assembly GCF_027744805.1. Classification (NCBI taxonomy): domain Eukaryota; kingdom Metazoa; phylum Chordata; class Actinopteri; order Syngnathiformes; family Syngnathidae; genus Dunckerocampus; species Dunckerocampus dactyliophorus. Next base: position 11,830,592 of record NC_072839.1, on the reverse strand, counting down.
CCGAGTTTACGGGGAGTTTTTTTATTTATGACTTGCTTTACCATGATGCATGAAACCATTGTCACACAGCTCCACTCCCAAAATGAGCGCCTCCTCTCTCGTTTTGCAATCCCCCTGCAAGAGACAGAGACATGTGGGTTTGGACAGCGGTCAGACGCTCACCAGACACACCATTAGGTACACCTGCACAATCAAATGCACTGCTAGACAGACCATACCTGTGCTATAAGCCAGTCTATGAGCTTGTTGGCCATCACCACTGATTTGTAGGTCCTCAAATGGTAATCCTTGTCCCTGGAAGTGGAGTGAGTACCATTTAAAATTTGTAATAATGGATTAAAATTATACAGCTAAAATAACTACTCAGTCAATTTATATTTTATTTTCTATATTTAATATAAATGTAATAATAATTATTATTATAAAGAATATAAGTATTTCATTGATTACATTCTGTTTTCCTTAACTTATTCCATTTCACAACTAATACTGTATAATACAAACAACAATAATAACAGTGATGAATTAAAAAAAAACATATGTTAAATAGCACTAAGTAAGTTGTGGACAATTGGTGCCAGCAAAACAACATTCCACTGAGCAGTGTTTGGTCCCTAGGGCCCCCCCTCCATTTCAGCCTGGTGTTACACACTCTGCCAGACTCCAAGAAACAGAGCCGTGACTTTCCCATGAACACGGACAACACCACCACCCCCACCCCCACCACCCACCCAATGCTGACACGCAAAGGCCAAGTAATGGCCCGGCACGGGAAAGTCCACTAAACGACTGTGAGCACATGCAAGTGTGCCTGCTAACGCCGCGCACTGTACAAGTACAGTAGTGTTTGGAGCATGGCGGGCTCAGTTTTTGTTTGCTGCCTTGCTTCCTCAACACTGCGACATTGTGTTACGTAACCGTATGAGACTGAACAAGCACGCCAAAAATGTTTGGACCAGAAACAGAAAGTCCTCCCGTGTTCTCCCCCTGTGTAGAAGAGGCTGTCAGGAGTGATAAATTGGGGGTAAACTGCAGTCTGGTGGGCACCCATATGTCCAGCAAGAGGAAACAGCAGGTTGAGGGGGCAGAACAGGGAAGGGAGCTTGTTTTGTTTCCATTGTCGTTTGTTTGTTAGTCAGCAGGCGTGTGCAAAAAAAAACCAAAAAAAACAATGTTTATGCTAGTCAAAGATCCTCTATATAACAGAATCCCTCTGCTGTTATTAAAGAACCTACTGTAATAAGGTAAGTCAAAGATCCTCCATGCGAGCGGAGCAAACAGCTGTTTTTAACAACCGACTGCAATAACGCTAGTCAAAGATCCTCTATATGACAGAATCCCTCTGCTATTATTAAAGGCCCTACTGCAATAACACAAGTGAAAGGTCCACTATGTGAGAGGAGCACACTGCTGGTTTTTTTTTAGGACTAACTGCAATAATCTTTGTCAAAGATCCTCCATATAAGAGCACTCTGCTATTTTTAAAAGGACATCCTGCAATAACGCTTGTCAAAGATCCTCTACATGAGAGGAGTGCTCTGCTGTTCTTAAGGACCTCCCGCAACAACAGCTTCATGTGACAGGGGAGGTCTGCTGTTATTAACGACCTGCAGCAAAAACACCAGTCAAAGATTGTCTATAAGACAGGAGCGCATATTCACTCTAATTTATGAGCAACCTGTCTTGTTGGCATGCAGCCTCCACGCGATCCTTGCAGGATTAAAAGGATCCAGAGCTTTCCTTGGATGTCACATCCAGCTCTGTGCCAGGAAATTCCCACCTAATTAGTTTGCTCCAATTAGAGCCTGGCATTCCCGGGCTGTGTGCTGCATTGTGCTGAGAATGCACGCGCTCCTTAATGCTGTGAACGCCAGCATAGTAAAAAGACTGGCAGCCAAGAAAAGAATGTTTGTGCATAAAGCGGTTTGGCCCTGACACAAAAACACAAACAAAAACACACACATCGAGAAAAGCTGCCTTTAGATTTTTAGTAGTTGGATCCAATAGAAACAGAGAAAAGCATCAATGTTTGTTTTTAATGGGTGACTTGGCTTTGATGTGGCGAAGCCATCAGCAACCAAGCAAAGCATGCGTGCAAACTCCAATAAAAACCAATAAAACATTGCTTTGTTTCCTCTATTGATTGGGACAATGTGATCTTTTAAGGACATGGAACCAAAACGTCATTGATTCAATGGATTGTGTGGATTAGAAGACACTCTGATTCATGGCAATGTTCTCCGTCACATGCTAGTGATATACTGTAAAATGAGCAATGACAACATAACTGGAGCTTTTAACTTTGATTTTCAGACATCTACGTCTTTTGCGTTTTTTTGCACGAGAGGCAAAAAGAGGTGATGATGCAACTGACATTTCAGAGCACTTTTAAGCCATGAAAACGGCCACAAGGTGGCAGAAGTGCATCCCAGCAGGGTCATTTCAATGAATTGCAGGGAAATTTTAATGAATGCACATGCACACACGCGTGCACACACACACGTGCACACACATAGTTCAGTTCCAAATGTGAAAATTGTAAATAGTTCATGTTATTAGTAAATAAATTGTTGTTTTATAAGAACAAACAATATTGGCTTTTTTGCCAATAACTGATATTGTCCAACTCTCAATTTCCGATTCCAATATCAACCGATACCGATATATGTAACATCACATCTCCTGTCGTGGAAGGACAGGACTGGACTTATTACCTTATTATTATTATTATTATTATTATTATTTATTATGTATATTGCACTACAAGTTTGACGTGATCTGTTCCGTATTTATTTATTCTTATACTATTTTCTTATTTTTCTTATCGCTCATGTCATGCCTTGGTTGTTTTATTTTGTGATTAAGTTCATTATGACATTTTTCAGAGCTGCTGGAAATGTGAATTTCTCTTGGAGAGTAATAAAGTATCTATCTATCTATCCATCTATGTATGTATGTATGTATGTCGTGGAATTAACATCGCCGCCACGAGTGGCTGCCTTTCAAGCAGCTGTGTTTGTTTATTTAAGCACATTTTTACGTGCCATGAGATATCGAGGCAGCAGCAGCAGCAGTCAGAGATGAAAGCCAAGCGGCTAGCAAGGAAGTGGAGATTCTAGCCTTTGGTACCTTCTATTTTGATGGGAAACGTGAATTCACTACCGAGCAAGATCAACGATGCTGGCAAGAACGTAAAGACCTTCATGGAGGGCAAGAAACATTTATGTAAATATACTTTTAATGTACTGGTCAACACCCGCAATACCTATAAAACACCACTAGGTGACAATATCACTCTGCAAACGCCTTCCTGTCGCTTCCTAATAACGCCACTGACAATAAATATGTCCTGCAAAAAGCTACCATCTTTTAAAAGGTCTATGGAGAATATGGGGTGTTTTTATGCTTAACTGAGAGAGTGAGAGATTTGATAGAGTAACCCTACCACGGAGGCTGACCTACCTGATGACAGGAGTGAAGAGGCTGTGAAGGCGACAGAAGAGGCGAACACCCTGTGGGAAAAAAAAACCCCAAATACAATTATTGCCGTTGTGTTCAATCTTTTATGAATGTAGTCCACTTTAAGTCGGCTGCTTACCTTGGAGATGACGTCGTGCATGTCGCTTCTCGGGTGGTAGGTCCCGTCGTCGAAGCGGAAGCGGTACAAGACGGGCTCGGGTTTAAACTGGTGTTTGTCCGTGACTACACAACAAAACATGTACGTTTTAAGAAGAAGGAGAAGAAATGTCATTTATACACGCTTTCCACATTGAAAACAAATGCAGACGTCCCTACCACAGAATACAAACTCTTACACATTTCTGTTGATAACTAAATTGATAACCTGGTCCATGCTAAACACAGGAAATGGACAAACGTTCAGTAATTGTGGATAGATGGAGAAGTGGTGGGATCAAATAAGTTCTGCTTCTTCCTACTCCTCTTTGGACGTGTTGAATTGTGCAAGTGTAGCCATGTAAAGTGCTTTACGGTAACTTGTGTTAAACTATGGTTCTTCCTATTACTTTCGGATATGTTATGTACTTCAACGTTAAAACTCTGCTTCTTCCTACTAATCGTTAAACTCTGCTTCTTCCTACTCCTTATCGGACATGTTAAATTGTGCAAGTGTAAACGTGATGTACGTCGCTGTAACTTGAATCATCTTGAATGGTAGAAATGTAAACACGTGATGTACTTCAATGTGAATTGTGTTAAGCTCTGCTTCTTCCTGCTCCTTTTCATAAATCTTGAACTGTAGAACCGTAAACATGTGATGTATTTCAATGTAAGTTGTGTTTAGCTCTGCTTCTTCCTACCCCTTTTCGGACACGTTGAATTGTGCAAATGTAAACGTGATGTACTTCAATGTAACTTGTATTAAACGCTGGTTCTTCCTACTCCTTTCAGACATCTTGAATGGTACAAATGTGAACATGTGATGTACTTCAATGTGCGTTGTGTTCAACTGTGCTTCTTCCTACTCATTTTCAGACATGTTGAATGGTGCAAGTGTCAACATGTGACGTATTTCAATGTAAGTTTGTTAAGCGTGTCCGAAATAATTGAAACCATTAGCGTACAATCACCATTGCATCGTTTTCCACATGCTTCTAGTGCTGCGAGGAAGCAATAAAGCCCCTGGACCGATTTAAGATGGCCACCGTTTTGTTAGGGGAAAAGAAAAACAAAACAAAACAAGAAAAGCGTCACACATTAAACTGGCTTGTTAAAGCACACCTAACATGCACAAACCAGAGGATATTAATAGCCATAATCCCTTACCTAAGGTGTCTGAAGGGAGGGTTTAAATGATGGGAGACCTGCTAAGACATAAAACAAGTGGAGGTTCTGCAGAGTGAGTGTTGCAGCATGCAGCGTGCTCGTTAGATGTGGTTAGCTTAGCAAATGACATGCTCTAGCACACAGTTAGGCTGGAGAGAATTAGTTACCCACCATGGTGAATGATGCCATTCTCCAGAAGAGCTTGACCCAAGTGGACACCTTCCTCTGGGTTGCCCGTCTCGCCGATTTCCATCAGCCAGGAAACAAATTCACTGGAGACACGACAGACAGGAAAAAAATCACAACGTCAACTGTTTTAAATAGATATAAAACAGACTGTAATAAAGCATGATGTGCTTTGATGTATATTATCTATAAAACCCACATCCAGAATATTTTTTGGGCTGTTGAATGGCCAACAATCTTGGATTTTTAAAGCCATAAAATGACAAATAACACATATTTCATTTTGTTTAAATAGCCATAAAATAGACCATATTAAAACCATGAATCCTCTTACATCTTTTATTTTCTTTTTGTTTAATGTTTTGGGGCCTTTCATTTCACGACCAGACATATGTTTTAAATAGCCATAAAAAGTCGATATCAGGAGTCCTAAATTACATTTGTCCAAGAGCCAGAATTTTTCTCGGCAGACACTATCCGGGCCAGATGGTACCATTTTTAAATAATAATAATATTAATAATAATAATAATAATATGTTGTATTTTGTATTTTTTTTTACGTTTTTTTTATTTACACTGTGCTGTGTTGTATAATAGTAGGATAGTCGCATAAAGGTTCAACACAACAAATCAGTTCATTAATCAGAATACTAATACTAATAATATTAATATTAATACTATTGATCATATTAATATATGGCTAATAATATTAATATGATCAATATTATTAATAATATTATCAATATTAATATTATTATTATTATATATTATTAATATCAGTATTAATATTAGTAGTAGTAAGGTTATAACTCTGTTTTATTTAAAAGAAATTACAACAAAAAAACAATAATAATAATATCATTGTTGTATTACAATCTTCCGTCGCTCTATCGCGGTTCACAGCAGATTTGCTGTTTCACGGATTTTATTTAGTGCTTCTTTTAATTTATTACAGCGTATGAACGCTGTTACAGGCCGAGCCTGGCCCTTTAAGAAGAACTGCATTGTGGGAAGTTGAGTGTCTATCTCTTCCCTCTCTCGTTTGCCTGCACCACCATTGTCAATCAGTCTCCTTCGTCCTGCCATGTCTCCTGTGTCATCGCTAGCTTGCTTGGTGGATATGGTGGTGGGAGTGTGATGGTCTGGGATTGTTTTGGTGCTTCAGGACCTGCAAGACTTGCTTTCACTTTTTCCACAAACGGCCATGTAGGTTAGGACTTTTTTTCTCCCTTAATAAAAAAAGTTTCATATTAAAAATGTTGTGTTCAGTTGTGTCATTAACTAATATTTAAATGTGTTTGATGATCTGAAACATTTAAGTGTGACAAACGTGCAAAAAAGGGTGCATACACTTTTTCACACCACTTCACTGCACATCAATCTATGTCCAAAAGTGGAGATACATGTTTTTAATCAGAAGAATGTGTATGGCTTATTTACAGTTGGGGCCCACATAAGAGTGAGAAAGCAGCTTGCAGGCTTTGTGTGTTTTGTCTGCTTCCAACTTTGTTTATTCTCCACACACAAAGCAACACCATCAACTATGAAGGGATTGAAATTGGTCCGAGTCAAGCTGTCAATTGAAAACATTTTCCTGTTTAATTCCCAAAAGGGAGGAGGAAATCAACTAAATACCAAAACAACAAACAGTGTCTAATCCTCTGATGGACCAAATGATCTAAAATGTCTAAATTGTCCATCATTTAGTGAGTGGCCTGAGAGAAAGAGGTCTATCTGATGACATCCTTAATGTTGCGTCTCCCCACACAAACCAAACAAACACTGGAATTCAGAGCCGTTTGGACCAAAACTTCCAAACATTGCACACTCTTTAAGCACTCAGCCTTGACATCTCAGCAAAAGACCGCCAGGGAAAAACACGAGGCCGCAGTCATGTCAATTTGTCAACTTGCGTGTCTTAAAGAGGAAGGGAACACGGCCCAAGTTCTCATGGCCTCAGGCGCACTGTTTTTAATTCAGCATTGAATTTGTTTGTGTTTTAGGAGTTCAACAATGATACTTAAACGTAGTGTAAGACTAATTTGTGGTTTATGCTATCCAGCCATTAATACATTACATTTTGTTGACACATTGTTGTCAAAACATATACTGAGATTCCACAAGCTTTTCCCCTGCTTCTAGTGTCATGCTAAAGCTAAGCTGACTGATTAGCAACAGAGACCAAGTGCAAAATGTTAACAAATTAGTGGTTTATTCCATCCAAAATTTGTATTTTGCTGACAGGCTGACGTCAAAACAAAAATATTGAAATTTCAAATTATGTTTCTTGCGTCATACAAAGCGTCATACAAAGCTGCGCTAGCTGTGTAGCGGCACAGATAGCAGTATAGTATAGCAACAAACATTTGTTGTTTATTCCACACATCGAGTCTCAAGCAAAGACGTGCAAGTCAGGAAAAGACCGGTTGATTTAAGTCCAAAGTCACAGGCTTTTGAATTTTGAATCCTTACAAGTCATGAGGACTGTTAAATGTTTGCCAAATAAAATACCATGACCTCGTAATTAGCGAATGCTAATTAATTACACCTCGGTAGCATGTTGCCACACCCTGGTTGTTTGTTCTTAAACCTGATTGGACGTTAATACAGTAGATGCATTCAATGAGGCAGATTCTGTGGGAAAATTTGGTGTCTTGCTGGAAATGTCATAACGGTCACGTTAGTTGAATACTTGGAAATCGGACACATTTTACTCAACACACTCACTGAAAATCTCAAGTGTTTTCAAGTCATCAGACTAAAGTCCGAGCAAAGTCCCGAGTCATTGATGTCAAAGTCCATATTGTCAAGTCGAGTGCAAAGTCATCAAAATTGTGAACTGAGTCCACGTAAATGAAATACAGTATGTAATATCCAAATATATGATTAACACAAAAAAAACACACAAACTGGTGGGAATGGCGGCCATAGTCAAGGTGTCTTTCACTAAGTATTGCTTGTAATTCATGTTACCTTCCATCAGGCATCAAGGTGTTGGCCCAAAACGTCTCAAACAGAAGCCGTAAAGCGCTCTACTTTCTCACTGTGTAAACCTCTCTGGCCCACGTTTGATCCTTTTAATCTTTTTCGCTGACAGGTCCATTCCTCCTCCAGACCGCCAGCGATGCGGCGTGGACAACGTTCCCCGAAACCACCGCGCCGTGTAAACCCGGCCACAACTATGTCCGACTTTGCCACGGGCTTTTAAAAATAACAGGAGTGGAATTGGAGTCGTTATTACGCAGGCACAACATGCACGTGAAATGTTTTGTTATTTCTTTTTGTTGTTGTTGTTTTTTTTTTTTTACACGTGGCGGCTTTAAATATCAGCAAACCACGCCTTGAAAAAATGTTATTTCAAAGCCTTTCCAAAGGGCAGCGATTCATCACCGTCTTAAAATAAGATCACGTTTGCAAGGAAAAGCTCCTTGACTACAGACAAATGTTTGGAGGTTCTTGAAGCCTGCGTGTCAAACCTTCATGGAGTCCACTTTGATTTACGACACAGGAAGCACGTTGCCGTAAAATACAACAGCAGGAGCCGTGCTTTTCAGTAATAACAGAGCAGCGTGGGTTTTAACTTGCTTTGAGTCATCTAATTTAGTGTTTCTCATACATTCTGACGGCCCGCCACCAACAGATTTGACGCTACCTGTTCTGCTTCGCTCATAAACACATTATAATGGGATTGGCGGTGAACGTAGCATGTCTTTCTTATTGGACACTTTTGAAGACGGAGCAGCAAATGCTGCTGTGAGCCGACACCATAAAGTATTGTTTTTTGTCATTTTTTAAAGGTATTTCAACCATTTCCAGTTTTTCTTTCCTTTCTTTGTAATGTTCTCATGTGGGTAATTATTTTATTTTTAGAATACAGTGGTGTGAAAAAGTGTTTGCCCTCTTCCTGTTTGTCACACTGAAATGTTTCAGATCATCAAACAAATTTAAATATTAGTCAATGGCAACACAAGTGAATACAAAATGCAGTTTTTAAATTAAATTTCTTATTATTAAGGGGAAGAAAACCCAACCCTACATGGCCCTGTGTGAAAAACTGATTGTCCCCCGTTAAAACATAACTTAACTGAGATTAATTGAGATCTATCAGTCTGGAAAAGGTTAGAAAGCTATTTCTAAAGCTTTGGGACTCCAGCAAACCACAGTGAGAGCCATTACACGAATGGCGAAAACATGGAACAGTGGTGAGCCTTCCCAGGAGTGGTGAGCCAACCAAAATGACCCCAAGAGCTCAACGACGACTCGTCCAAGAGGTCACAAAAGACCCCACAACAACATCCAAAAAACTGCAGGCCTCACTTGCCTCAGTTAAGGTCAGTGTTCAGGACCACCATAAGAAAGACACTGTGCAAAAACATCCCGCATGGCAGAGTTCCTAGACGAAAACCACTGCTGAACAAAAAGAACATCAAGGGTCATCTCCATTTTGCCAGAAAACATCTAGATGATCTCCAAGACCTTTGGGAAAAAAACTGTGGTCTGAACTTTTTGGAAGGTGTGTGTCCCATTGCATCTGGCGTAAAAGTAACACCGCATTTCAGAAAAAGAAGATTATACCAACAGTAGAACATGGTGGTGGTAGTGTCATGGTCTGGGTCTGTGTTACTGCTTCAGGACCTTGGAAATTTGCTGTGATAAATGGAGCCATGAATCCTGCTGTCTACAAAAAAATACTGAAGGATTTATCTGTTGGTGACCTCAAGCTGAAACCAACTTGGGTTCTGCAGCAGGACAATGATCCAAAACACACCAGCAAGTCCACCTCTGATTGGCTAAAGAAAAACAAAATGAAGACTTTGGAGTGGCCTGGTCAAAGTCCTGACCTGAATCCTATTGAGATGCTGTGGCATGACCTTGAAAAGGCGCTTCATGCTGGAAAAGCCTCCAGTGTGGCTGAATTACAACAAATCTGCAAAGATGAGTGGGCCAAACTTCCTCCGCAGCGCTATAAGAGACGCATTGCAAGTTATCGCTGATTGCAGTTAAGGGTGGGCCAACCAGTTATTAGGTTTAGGGGGCAATCACTTTTTCACACAGGGACATGTAGGTTTGGATATGCTTTCTCACTCAATAATAAAACGTTTTATTTAAAAACTGCATTTTGTGTTCAGTTGTGTTGTCATTGACTAATATTTTAATTTCATTTGTTTGATGATCTGAAACACATAAGTATGACAAACATGCAAAAAAATAAAAAATCAGGAAGGGGGAAAACACTCTTTCCACACCACTGTATGTCTAAAACCGTTAAAAAACGAGCTGCAGGCCGCACTTCGGACACCACTAAACTATGTTATTTGATGAGAGAAATACAAGTAAGCAGCAAGCACTGGAAAAGCGGGTCTTCTCCACAGCAGGGAAGCAGGGGAGCCATTTTGGCGTATAATGCTGTGATTTATTTAACAAGCAAGTCCCCCGACAGCAGACACATAATCCTTAAATAATTCATGGACAAGTGGACTGATAATACAGTGTATAACAAGACAGTGTGGCTGATGTTATTATTTTGCGTTTAACTTTATCCACAATGATGGCTCAGGATGCTTACCTTCCCAGGAAGCACTTAGGGAACGTGCTGAGTTTGCGTTTACGATCCTTAATGAGATGTCCCTTACTCATGAGCTGGTAGAGCTTCTCCCCCTTCTCGGACACCATCAGCCACGTGTCCTGCTCCATGCCCAGCGTCAGACCTACACACAAATACACATTAAACACCAGCATTCTTCTTCTACTTCTTCTTGTAGAACGTACTTTTCCTCCGCTCCCTCTCCTTCATGATGGCCTCCAGCCACTCCTGCTTCTCCTCAGGCGTCTTGGCCATGCAGACGAACCATTTGTTCTTGGCCGTGTTGTGGATCTTCCAGCCGTTGTTGACGATGTTGCCGCTGCTGTGGTAGTCGGCTGCCAGGAGGAGGAAGACAAAAAGGTTACATGACAAAAGATGGGGAGTGGCGATAGCGGCCCCCGCAAAGCACAGGAAGCTGGCGAGAATGGACACAGTTATCTGATGTCTGAAGACATTCTTTAGTACAGTCGAGAGCTGAGCGGGCTCGTCTCCAAACAAAACAGTCAATGAGTACTCTTTGCTGCCTGCGTTAATATAATCCTTATTGATTACATGTCCTGTCCTTTAACAACATTAACATGCACAACAATATTACCTCTCATTTTTATTTACTATTTCTTAACTCTGGAGTTGGATATAGTATGGAAGCTATACAAATACCCATTAGAAGTAGTAATATGACCAGTCATAGAAGTTGTAATATCATGAGAAAAAAAATAAACCTGTAATGTTACTGGAATAAAGCTGCAATATTAAAAATAGAAGTTTCAATTTTATTTAAAAAAAAAAAGCTGAAACATCACCGTTTTAGGAGAATAAAGTCACAATATTAAGAATTGTTAAAATATGTTTATGAAAATAAAGTCGGAATATTACAGAAAAAGTGTATTTTTTTTATAAAATAAAAAAACAATTGATGTTATGAAATAAAGTTGCAATATTTAAAAAAAAAAAGAAAATGTTCCATTTTTAGGAAGAAAAATGTTGACATATCACAGAAAAATGTATACTTTCAGGAAAATAAAGTCACAATATTACTACAAAAAAAAATTCAATTATGAGAAGAAAGTAATATTAAAAAAAGACATTATTATAATATTATAATAATATTACAAAAAACTTGAAATATTATATTTTATGAGAGTAAATAAGATTAACGTTTAAAAAATATATATATTTTATGAGAATGAAGTCAGAATATTACAGAAAAAAAAATTATTCTTTGAGAATTAATTCATAATATTGTAAGAAAAAAACTCAATGCAATGTGAACTTAAGGGAATAACATAAGAAAAATGGTTAAATTGTATGAGGAAAAAAGGTTAAACTATCACAGAACAATGTATAGCTTCAGGAAAATAAAGTCATAATATTAAAAACAAAAAATGTAATTTATTGAGAATAAAGTCACAATATTAAAAACGAAATTTCACAATAAATAAAATGTTTAAATGCTCCGGGAAAAAGTTGAAATATTCCAGAAAAATATATAGTTTTATGAAAATAAAGTGATAATATTATGGGAAATGTTATGAGAATAAAGTTATAATATTAAGGATTGTTTAAAAAATACTTGCAGAAAAAAAACAGTAATTTTACGAGAATTAAGTCAATATTATCTGATAAATGTGTAATTTTATGAGAAGGGGCATAGAAAATGGATGGATGGGGAAAAAACATTTGATGAGAAGAGAGTCAGAATATTACAAGGAGAAACTTTCAAAGAAAGTTGTAATATTACGGGTAGTTGTATCAGAATTAAGTCACAATATTATGCAACAAAAAAATACTGATTTTATGAGAATTAAGTCCTCATATTAAATGCAAGAAAAATTGTTAATTTTATGAAAAAACGATCGGAATATTACAGAAAAGTCGTGTTATGGATTGATTGATTGGTGGATAATGTCATAATGAATATTAATATTAATTTCCTTGAATACTTGCTTTCTAGAAGAAGAAAACCTTTTAAAAAATAGCATTTCTGTCCGATTTTAACCCATTTGAACAACATTTGCTGTGTTTATTCTGGGTCAAAAGCTACAATGGAAGCAAATTCCATCGGGATCTGATTCAGATTCTTGGCAGCAATGTAAAATGTCATTTCAAGAGCAGATACTTTTCCCTGCACGGGTGTAATAAACCCATGCCAATCATCATCAGCGTGACTATGTGGCAACCTTTATTTGGCAAAAGCCTTGAGGGCATTTTGTTAACCTCAGGGAAACCAAAAAAACCCTCCCAGCGCCTTCATTATGTAGAAATATGAGCTGTAATTCACTTGTTGGCGCGGACTTGCGTTTGCTATGCTCCCCCCGCCTGTGGAGGCAGGACATCCACGGGTCGCCACCTGCCTGGAGTGTTGATGAAGCCTCTGACTGAGCCCAACACATCCATCACTCAGCAAACACGCCCAGTGGAGTGACCATGCGCAGGAAATGATGGCTTCCACAAATAAAAGTGATAATCAGAGGCTACGCCAGGCCAAGAGACACAAGCAATCAGTGTGTAGCCGCAGTGGAGCACACACACGCTCATGATTCAACTCTTAGAGATGCTTCAACAAACCTCTGACTGAAATGATGCACAAGAAGCCTCACTTACCCGTGCCGTCGTCTACATTTTCCACTTCCATCACTTCGGTGTTGATTCTGCCCCTGAATAGGTAGCGAGGACCCTCTGTGGCTGTCTTGCTGTTTTTTAAACGCCTTAAAGAACAAAAGCAACAATGACCTTTTTGCTTTTTAAGGTAATTATCAGGTTATTTAGTTTTTACAGTTCAGTGAAGGCCATTAAGGATATTAAGGATGGGCATACTAATCTATTAACTGATTAAAAGTGGTGCGGAATTGATTGTTGATGAATCACATCTTGAAGCAATTGAGGCAAAAGGGACTGCAGCCAGCAGAGGCACCGTTGATTCAGTGTCACCAACAACATAAAATCAGTTAATACAATTTTAGTGACCGAGTGAAAAATTATTAAATAAAATAAATGAATACAATAAAATGCAAAGGAGAAAATGCAATACATACAATTCAAAATAAATTAACTTAAAATAATCAGAAAATAAAGAAAATTAATTAAAAAAAACAGAATTACAAAAATTAAATAAAACACAGCTGCGGCATTATTGCTGCTCAATACATCACTGGCATGGAAGCAGGAGTTCAGAACATTCCGAGTCTAATATTTTACACAAAAAAAACTGATTCATTTCTTTTTTCACTTCATTCATCAATTTAGAGCTACAAAGCTAAACATGTATACATTAAAGGAGGAAGTGAGAGAGCGTGGAAGGGTGTAGCGTGCAGAAGGTTACGCATTGTAGGGAAATTTTAAAGCATGCACATGCACACACATGCGCACACGCGTGCACACACATGCACACATAGAGTTCAGTTCCAAATGTGAAAATTGTAAATAGTTGATGGTGTTATATTTGTAAATAAATTGTTATTTTGATGTAAAACAACCCTTTTTTGTGTTGTTCGTGTTGTGGTATAGTTGTTAAGATAATTCAGCTGTCACGAAAGCAAAAAAATGTTTTTGTCAAAGTAAAAGTTATACTTGAAAATGTATCTTTTCACAAAAAGTTGGCTTTCTTTCTTTTTTAGTCAGGAACTGATATTTTCCTGAAACTTACCTGTGTTCTACTGCTACTAAAGAATGAAAAAAAAGTAGAAACAGACTTTTTTTTTTTTCCTGACGAAAGTCGGGAGTCTAAGTTTTCTTTTGGTAGGTTCCATCAGTCAAAATCATCTAAAATGGGCAGTACTTTTGAAAGATGGCTGGGATTGAATGAGTTAAAGTCAATTTAAAAACCAGAATACAAATAAACAGTCCAGCAACATTATTCTACTCAATACAACACTGGCACGCAAACAGGAGGTCAGAACGTTACCATGAAATGTCATGTGATTTGATCATTTAAGCATAATTTGAGAAGATACAGTTGTTGTACTGGATAGCTGGTGTATGCCAGTACAATTCTATTTGATACTGCATCATTTTTAATTGCCACTTCCTCACTAAAATCACTTTCTGTGTCTCATTAAAAAGGGACCAAGGGAGTGAATGATGGATAAATCCTATATTCTTTATGGTGTGTTGCAGCACTAAGATATGGGTAAATTAGAAATGAAAGCGTAATACAACAGAAATGACTGGAGGCAAGCACCTGTTTTTCTTCTTGCAGTAGACCAGGAGCTTGTCAAACAAGAAGAAAATCCTCTCCTGCACGTTCCCGGCAGAAATCTTCAGCAGGACGCCCTGCATGAGCATCTCTGTGCACGTGTCTGTGATATTGGAGCCCTGATGGAAGACATATGGAGGAGAGAGAGAGGACTATTTAAAGAAAAGAAAAGAGATGAACATTTATGTTGAGAAGGTTGGGTGCACCAGAAAGAGGAGGTTCTTGTACAAATTGAATATTCACACATGGAAGAGGAGATTACAAGAGCCCAGCCTTTCCGCTTCAATCTCTCGGGGGGTTTGTGAAGAAACGTCGGCCGCTTCCTCTGAGCAGATTGCTGCGGGACTTTAAAAATGCGCCGCGCTTAATGGCACCCATAGAATAACATCCTGCTGGGTCACACTATAGTAAATGTCTTTTCCTTCACCTTGCCTGCTCCTTGGGAGTTTATGTCCCACGTTTGATTGGATCCTCACAGCTAAAAATAACTTCCAGCACTTTCCCAAAACCTGCATGTTCCTTCATTCTCCTGCCTCCACACCCTTTTTTTATGGTTCTGACCACTTCATCTCCTCCTGCTTCTATGGCTCCGTCTCATTCAGTCACCTTTTTAAATTCTACTGGTCTTTCAAGGCCTTTTTAGCATCCAGGTCCCTGCACAGATGTTAAACTCATTAGCAGGCTGCAAATGTGTGAGCGGAAAGGCCAACGGTGCCTTGAACGTCACAACGGCCCTCAAATTAGCATCTGCATGTTCTTCCATATTTCACCCTAATGTTTCAGCCCACGTAGTCCTTTAAAGGATAAGGACCCATAGTTGGCAACTTCACATTTTAGTGGAAACAGATGCAACATACATCACAATTAGGCAGCGGTATCATGCGACTGCTTGCCAAACAGCTATTGCCTGTACTTTGTAAGAAATATATATATCATACAGATATATCACCATTAGAAATATAAAGTATGCTTTTTTTTAAGTTTACTAAAGGAAAAAAGTATTTAAAATAATTCTAAATATATTCTTATGAAAATAATAATAATAATAATAATAATAATTTGTGCATAAAACATTTAGTAAAAACTTCAAAATAAAATAATAAAACATTATATATTCTTAAATATATTATACTGATATTTTATTTAAAAATTATTATTATTAAATATTTGCAAAAAAGTTTGAACAGAAAAGTGTATCTCTGGTGTTCAAAATGTGAATTTCCAAGTATTTTAATGAAAAGTGTTCAAACAGCTGTTTTGTCATGTCGACGTCACCTTCATTCCTTCAGTCATAAAATGAAAGCAGACGTTTAAATCTTCATTTAACTTCATTTTCAAGTCAACGCTCCAGTTTTTTTAAAAGGCCAGCAATAACACCAGAGAGAAGGATGATGAATTGGGAATGACAAAGATGTTTTTCTAATTTATGACAATATATAATAGAAAGGTTTTTGTTGGCCAAGTCCAGCAGTCCTCGAAAGTCAAGTGGAGTATTTTTTAAGAATATTAATTAAGAACGGAATGCGAGGTGAAACGCACAACTGGAAATTACAACCGTGATGACCACGACGGCCATCGCCCCGTCCCTCCCACGCTCGGTAAAAGGAGGCGGAGTGGTCCTAACGAGCAAATATCCGAGCGTAAACGGGAAAAACAGTCCATCCCAGCATCCCCCGGGTCTATTTTTCCTGCTTTTCTTCGTTCCAAATCATTTAGAGCTGCGGAGGCAGAACCCACAACGGCGCTCCCCCCTGCAATGAGCTCATGTTTACAATTAATAAAAAGTAGTGAGGGAAAACCACAGCCAAGACTGTGTCACCACGCCCAACACTGGACTTCTTTCTCATCATATTACACTAAAAACATGGCTATTTTTAGCTTGGATGCTGTATTAATAGATGAGGTACACAGCTATTTAGGAGTATAAGAAGCCTTTATTAGCACCCAGACAGGGGAATGTCAATGTTTACACTCTCGCTATATTAAAAAAAAAAGCTACATGTGGTACATACTGGGGAGAAAGACACATGCACGATCAAGGTGCTATGGATGTGCGATACGTGGAACACTTTTTAAGTTTTTCATTCCTTTGGGGTTTTTTTTCAGTTTATTATATGATGTTTCAGGTTTATGTTCTTTATTCAATTATGGAATGATTTGTCGCAGTTAACATTAAAATGATGCTATGTCCATGCACCCTTATGATGTAAGCTGTAGTGTTTTTTCCCCTTTTTAATTTTCATTTTAGTTGTATTTGTTTGAAGAAACAAACAAGAAATGTGGTTCCTCTTCTAAAGACGCACAAGTGAGCGATTACACACCTCAATTGGCGTAGCCTGTGTCAAGCTGCCAAATTGAAGCCATGGAGGTTTTACAGACTAGTTTTGATTCTCGCAGCAATACGGGACAAAGGTTGTCCCTTGTCGACTCAGTACGGGTGTTGGCACAGCAGCACACATGTAGGGTTTGCTGCCACATGCCCATTGGTTTTTGTGATCGGCTCTAAAAGGCAATTATCGGGATATGCCAATCACGTGTTCGTCCGATATTGATCGATGGCCGGTTGATGGTTTAAAATGGAAAAAAACAACTACAGTACTCTATAACAACTTTTCCCATAATGCATTGTGTTTAAGCAATGCAATCATTGGGGTGCTGCAATGACGTCAGCCTCCCTCTAGACTCCGGGCTCCCTCTGGTGGACAGATGCAGCATTGCAGTGTCATCCATCCATTTTCTATGCTGCTTGTCCTCCAATGAATTGATTTGCTCAGATGAAATGCATTTTTCCATTTTAAACTCGTATTGTTCCATATTTGTATATTTCTTAGGTATACCTTTTGAGTGTTAAATTGCTGTGTGATGAATTTAGTGTTTTTGGGAAGATAACACCGTGAGTGAGACTGTTATATTGAGTAATGACCTCCTGCAATTTCCAGTGGGTTGACAAGCCCATTGTGAGTTTTTTCATGATCTTGATTGGCTCTTGTCAAATAAAGAGCTGCCTGGTCCTCACAGCCTTGTGCATGCCACAATATGCCATTTTATGACATGGCCATGTGTGGTTTATAGTCTGGTGTGGCTTATACATGTACAAATCTGTTTTTCCCTCTAAATTTAGTGGGTGTGTGGGTGTGTTATACACCGGTGCAGGTTATACACTTGAATTCATGGTAATAATTTGTGTTGCTCCTCCAGAACCACTACAGAAGACACATGTACACTCCTACAGACATCATGCTCACATTTGTGTTTTGATTATTTTATTTTATTAGTATGAATAGAGTATTTTATTTTACATTGTAATTATAGATATTTTTTGTTATAGTTTAATTTTATTTAGTAATAAAATATATGATATATATTTTATGCATATTTTTTCTGTGTTTGTTTCTTTTCAGTTTGGTATTTTATTTATTTGTAGTTTATTTGTCAAATAATTAATTGAAAATAAAATATCTTGTAGTGCCTATTAAAAGCGCCATACGGTGGCCGAGTGGTTAGCATGTCCACACACAGTCAGCATATCGGGAAGACCTGGGTTCAAATCATTTTTTTTTTTACAAAAAAACCCAACAACAATAAATGTTTGGGAAAAACTGCTTTGAAGCCATGTCCAGTTCATTTTATTTCAGTATTAGGCAAGCATTCATCTGAGATCTTACTCATATTATATTATCAACACTAATAATAAGCATGTCCATAAACATGTGAAGATGTTCAGTGCATGCCAATAAGTCAATGACAATGTGAGCCTCCATCACTGACCCACTGACCTTATTAGAGGAAGAAAGCTAATCTTGAGGCACAAGAAGAAGAAGAAGAGGCGCCACCTGAGGCTGACTGGATCAGTCACCCTAAAAAGCGTGACGGATTTCAACCGAGGGCTCATCCAGGCGGAAAGCATTTGTCCGTTGTGAATAGGAGTCATTGTTCCCGGCGGAGAACAAGAAGGCCTTGAAGGCTGCGCCACCACCACTTGTTGCTCAATTGGTGGCAGAAGGCTAAGTGGCTATAAATAAGTCATGACGTTCCGCTTTGGCAGGGATCGACTGCAAATTTTTTAAAAATTAAACAAACCCACCTCCCAGCCCTCAATGTGGGACTGCCATTCTTCCAAGATCTCCAGCTTTTCCATTTGCCTCTTTGCTTCGTTGATGCTGGAGCACACGGCCTTCATCACCTGCAGGGACTCCTGCACCAGGGCGAAGTCGTTGTGCTTCTTGGGGGTCCTCTTGAGCAGCTCCTGGACACACGCAGATCACACATGCCATTCCTTGCATAATTACGCAAAACAACAAAAAAAATCTTGCCAGGTGACAGTAGCACTCATCTTATAATGCACATTGCCACTACCTAGAGGCCTGGATGTATCGCTGATTACAACCCATAGGACATGTTTGGCCTTGGCGGAAGTCTACACTCCAACGTTTTATTCCGAATGTTGTTGATCATATGTTATTACGAAGGTTATTACACCAAAACTCCCTAAATTCTTAAAACTACTCATTATACACTAAATGCAGCAATTAACAGCTACTTTCAGTTAAGCGGCATCTCGCCTATTGTCGTCTTTGGTATTGAATGAGTTAAGTTAAAAAAAAGAGAAAGTCCTTGTTACAGTATTTAAAATTTGTGTTCACATTTCAACACCCCATCCTCTATGTGGTATACATCAGGGGTGTCCATTGTTGACATTAGCTTTGCGCTATCAAAAAGCAAATTAGTGTAATATCTAATAACATATGCAATGAATAATGAATTAATTTTATTTTTAAAATATGCCAAGCGAAGTGAGGCACACTCCCGAGCCACACTTTGGACACCGTAGGTATACATATAGACAAATTAAGAGGAAAATATATTGAACATGGCTTTTAAATGGTTGCTGCGTGCCTCTACTATGTAAACATATAGATATAAATGTAGCATGTCTGCTTCTATCCAAGTGATTTACAGAGTCCAGGAAGGCAATCTGACACATTTTACAGCGGAGAGCAGCTGTGCGTCTTCAATATGTCCGGGCGTCAAATTACCCCCTTTATTATTCTTCCATCTGTGCGTCCATCCTGGTGGCTGTTTGGACAACGTCTGGGTGAGTTAATAAACGAGGATGAATGACATATAGAGACGCTCGGATGGCTCGACTTCAAATGAGGCTTTGAAGGCGGGTCGAGTACCGCTGGAGTGAGGGGAAATGGAAATTTTGGAACGAGCAAGCAGGGAGGGCAGGTATGAATGAGAGGTTGTCCATGCTGGGCTGACGAGGTTGATGGCATAATCCAGATTAGGGACCGAGTGGTGGTGGTGGCGGCAGCGTCGGCGTAACGTATGGTTAGAAGTCACAAGGTATGCAGCATACTCACTCGCAGCAACAGCGGGTACTTGCAGATCCTCTGAATGGGAGCCACCAGGTAACCCTCCAGTGGAACCTCCGTGTTTTTTCTACCTCCCAGCAACATGCAGTTCTAGAACAGAGACAGTCAAAAGTATTGGGACACCTGGCCATTATTAGGAAATAATAGGAGTTGCTTGAGCAATTTCCACTCTGTGTGTGCATGACTTGTTTGAGCACTGGTGAGGTCAGAATCTGCATTCAGGTCAGTGTTTTTTGGGGGTTCTTCCACACCAAACTCTTCCAAGCATGCCTGTAACGGCCTTGCTTTGTGCACTGCTGGAACAGAAAAGTGTGGTCCCACAAAAAGGTGCACGCTGGCACTTGTCCACTTGAAGATGAATAATTACAACTAAGGGGTGAAGCCCAACCCTTGATTGATTAACTGATTGATTTACTTCATTAAAACACTTGGAATTGAAAATTAAACCTCCAACAAAAACATTACAGACAACTTTTTTTTTTTACATTTCCAAAATTAAAATGTAAAACTACATTACAACATTGATCACCATTAAATGTTATTTACTTTTCATGCTTTATTTTTAACCAGGAATGTGCATTTGACAAAATATTGCAAAAATTAGCAAAAAATCTACTGATTTGTTATTTTTTTAACATCACTTTTTTATGAGATGAGAACCCCCCCCCTCAGTTTCCATGCCAGTGTTGTCTGTGTTGCTGACTAATGTTATTCAATGTAGTTAGCTTGGATGTAACCCAATTGATCATAGCGGAGATTGTGTTCTGCGCTTCTTTAGGACAGAAATCAACAGCGCCTCTGCTGGTTACAGCCAAGTAGTGCACTTCCTTTTGCCTTAATATGTTACTAAGCCCAACTTTTCTGTTTTTATTACTACCTTTCTTCAATAATGTGCTCTATGTGCTTAACAAGAGTGTAAATAATTCAGTTCATATTAGATACAGCCATGTATGTATTATGTACTTTATATATGATATTGCATGTTTCATTTGTCATTTACAGCTGCAGAAGAGGTCATAGCTTTGCTGCAGAAACAATAAAAAAGGTTATTCGATTCTTAAAAAAGGAGTGATGCGTGGGGTCTTGTAAATACACACCCAGCTGAGTAGAGCCAGCAAGCAGGCTTGCGGCCATCTTTTTTCTTCTAGCGCCATACATGATGCTCCCCTTGTGTTAGTCTTGGCAGGACAGGAAGAGGAAGTCTACCCCCGCACATCAGCTGTCTCGCTCACTCATACACACACTGGGACAGGATTTGACACTGTCCAGCCTGCCGTGTGTGGGTGACTTTGTGTTTGTGTAACTATAAGGGCAAGTTGATGTAAAGGCTTTTTATGGGAGAGTACTTTTAATGCCACTTTGGACTACAAAATACACAAAAACTTAATTTTAAAGCCCCGTGGCGTCACACACTTTTAAAGTGGGGAAAAAAAAACATGCCAAACACACAAAAAACATCATCTTTCCCATATTTTAAGGTTAAAGTTCACAATTAAGAGGTTAGAAAACGTTCAAGAAGCCATGCCGAGTCACACATCAAATTAAAGACCCTTACGAGAGCTTTCCCGTTCTACAATTATTTTGTCAATATGATGATGCAAACACCAAATGAACATGTTTTTGTACTTTTGACAGGTTAAAGCGCCAAGGTAAATAATAATACTGTAAGATAATAGTCATTTCTAGCCAATTTTATCCAATTTTCCATTTGCTGCATTCATTGCACATAACACAAAGGTTTTTAAGCTCGGGTCTCCTCTCACCAGCAGACACGTGCGGACGCTGCGGATCTTGTTGAGCTCCAGCAGCAGCCTCTGAGCCTTCTCGTGATTGCCGCAGTACTCGTCGTAAATCTGGAAACGACTCCTCTGCAAAAGACATAGATATTATTTATTTTTATTTTTTATCTATGATTAAATCTGTACAGCCCTAAGAACACAAAAGAACTTAAGACTACAACGTTGCTATTGGCTAAATAGCAAGAGGGGGCGTGTGCTCGGCCATTATGCTACACGACTGTAGTTGTGGTGATTTGATGAGCTGTACTGCATCTTCATCCTGTTTTCTAGGAATGAGCTAATGGATTCCACATGAAGGGAGAGGTCAGCATTAAACTTTTGATTTGATTCCCTTTTGAGCCTTAAGCCAGATTGTTTACTCTTGGACTCTTTACAGGCTGGAGCAATCAACACAGAAAAGGAAAACAGGTCTTGATGATCACTTGTGATAAGTCATATGATTGTGTATCATACCGCAGCATTGGAGCAATAACAGCAAAAAAAAAAAAAAAAAAAGTGATCATTTCCAACTCACAAAGTGCAAGAAGCAGCGACCGATCTCGTGGTGAGCGTGCGGGTCGGGCTGAAGCAAGTCCTCCACCATGGACAGGAAGTCTCTGTGCACCGCCAGGATGTCCACGATGTTGGAGAACAACACCTGAGAGAGGAAAAAAAGACGGATGCAAAGCGCCTTTGGAAAAAGTATTGGGAGACCTGGCCATTCACACAAATATTGCTTGAACAATTTTGAAAACAAACAAAAACAGCCGTCTGGGGGACTTTTTTTTTTAGAATCTGCATCCTATTTGGTGTTTGTTGGGGTTCTTCCACACCCAACTCATTAAAGTTTGCTTAATAAAACTTGCTTTGTGCACTGTGGGAATAAAGTTGGAAGCGTATGGTGCATAGAGAGTCGTCCCTCGCCACATAGCGGCTCCAATTTCGCAGCTTCACTCTATCACGCTTTCAACAAACATATTCATGAATAAACCATTGCCTAAATGAAGCATTTTGAAGCATAAAAATGACTAAATGAACTAATATACAAATATAAGACATTCAGAAAATTTTAGTATGTAGTACTCCACACTGGTCACCAAGTGTCAGTAATGTTACACTGATGAGAGAATAGGCACCGTAAGAAGTACCAGTAGTCAAAAGAACAAAGAAACAACAAGGAGCTCTCCCAGTGCTAACATGTGTGAGTGTATATAACTTATTTGCTCTCATTATCTCTACTATATTGAGCAATATGAGTGTAAAGGTGACTATAGGGGTGTTATTCCATGTCTACAGGGATCTAATCATGTTAAAAAAAACACATTTAGAAGGTCGTAAACAGGTGCTCTAACTATGAAAATATTCCATTTATAAATATGGAATCCTACTTTGAAAAAAATACACTTATGACAGTCAGGTCTGAAACCAATTAAGCACGATAAATGAGAGATTGCTGTACAACTAAGGGCGGTTCTTTATACCGAGGCTTCATTTTAGCTTAAACTAAAGTAACCAAATATGGTTCTCTTCCTTCTAAAAGGCAACAATTTGTATTCTACGACATGAGATTTACCTTTTGACCTTTCTACATTCACATCCTAACCTGAAACCGACATGTGTAAATAAACATATAAACAACTTTATGGGCACCTCAGAGGTCAAAGGTTTATTAGTGGATGTCAAAGAGGAGTTGCGCTTCTAGCAACACAAACGGACGGGAAATTTTTACCGTCTGGAATCAATATGTTGGCATGAGGGAACGTCTGGTGCACCCAAATGTTATGAATGAGCACGTTTGCTTTGATCGCCTCATTCCAGACATGAATTAAGAAAGAACAGACTTTCCGTTTTTTTTTTTTTTTGGGGGGGGGGGGTTCCGTTTGTCTGTTAGGTGACACACCAGCGAGCTCATCCTAAATCCTCTCGGGGACGACGTGTTCCCAAACACAACATAAACTGGTGAGTCTATTTTGAAAAAGCTGCGGGTTGTGCAGTAAATATCCACTGATGTTTACCTCCAAGCGAGCGCATCCTGTATGATGTCCCCCAGCTGGAATGGCTTATAAATAGAAGACATTAACAGCTGCTTCCTGGTTGGCCCCCATTCACAACTACATTTCTCCTCACCTTGACCGTTTCCTCTGTGATGTTCTTGTCCATCTTGGTGGCGGCGTACTGGTTGAGACGGTGCAGGAACACCTGGAGGAGGAGAGGCAAGAGTTAACATTTTGTTGGGGTTTCATGTTAGGCCAACACGGACCATTTGCAGCTGCAACACTTGGCCGCCGCAGCTAATGGCGACCTGATACGGGCGAAACTTAATCTTTGGCCCACTCCAAGAAAGAAAACATCATAATTGCAGCGATGGTATTTCAAAGGCTATGCTAAGTGGCTGCAGAGTGTGTGAATGGAGGCGGATGGGAAGCGTTCCCACTCACTAAGGAAGCCGCTTCCCAACCTGCTTAACTCAACACTTTATGGAAAATGGGAAAATAAAGAAGGTGTGCTATGGAGGAATTCATCATTTCTCATCTGGGCCAGATGGGGAGTTTTTACATGAAAATTTGAATGTTAAAAAAAAAAAAAAATTCTGGATGAATGAATTTTTTTTTAAATAAATGTATAATAAAAAATAAAAATAAGAATTATGAATAAATATATAAAAATAAATAAATCTATAAAAAATATTTTTTTAAATAATAACTTTATTTTTTATAATACATTTAGAAATAAACTAATCTTTTATAATGCAACAAAACACAAACTACAATAATTACGTATTACTTAAAAAAATCTAAAAATATAAAATTATTAGTAATAATAATCTAAAATAATACTATTAGTAGTAAGAGCCTAGTTTTATTTATTATATCCATCCATTTTCTATACAGCTTGTCCTCATTAGGGTTACAGGTAAGCTGCAGCCTAACAGTATAATATAAATTATATACAAAAAAAAAATAACTGTGCTCGCCTGAAGTCAGTCAGCACAATTATTATACTGCTTTAATTTACTTGAAAAAGGAACTTGTGAAGTCATTTTTTTAATAATGTAACAAAACAGACCACAGCAATTATATATATATTTTTTTTTATAGAAGAACAATGTAAATTACTACTGTTAGGAATATTAGCCTGGTTTTATTTATTATATAATAACAATAATCATATTTATTAAATAAATTGAAAAAGGTACAAACCTCATAGGAAGATGTTTTTTTTTTATAATGTTACAAAAAAACAGACCGAAATAAAAACACATTTTTTTGTCAATGTATGTTTTTCTGTAGGATTGTTGTTTTATTTTAGTAATATAATTATATAATATTATATATATATATATATATTAATATTAATATTATATTACTATATTATATAATTATTAAACATTTTTATATCTAATTAAAAAAGGAATGCATTTTTTATGAAGATGTCTGAGAATGCAATAAGACAATATCCCTACAGATACCGATACTACAAAATAAAATAAACATTTTGGTGCACCTCCTTGTATGTGTGCTTCTTTTTGATATAAAACACATTCTGCACATAACCTGTAAGCATGTGTTGTACGCCTATGACAAACAATGGTAGATTGGCAAGATGGATATCTGTTCACTAAAGATCAGTAGGGTTCTTAATCAGACACAGGGGTGAAAAACTGCGACCTTGGAACAGCAATCTGACCTTTGAGAAAGCAAATGTAGAAAGCATGCATTCACCTTATTGGTTTTTGAGAACAAAAAGGTGGTGAAGCTGAATTTGTGTGAAAATCCCTCGCATTAAAATCACTATTCTCTTGCTGCTGATGATAAATAAAAAAAAACAAAAAAAACAAGCTAGAATGTGAGACAAATTGATTTCAACAAGACTTCAGAGAGAAACTGTACTAGTGAGTGGTGGAATCTGGGTTTGGGGGGGGGGGGTTACTTCCATAATCAGCCTCTTTGTTGCGGTCCAACTGGCTGATTACCATTCCGAAGCCGCCTTGCCTCGCAACTCTGACACTCTGCGCAGCATTAGCATGTGATTAGCAAGTCTAATATGTACAAACACCGAGCGGACTTGGACAAGGCTTCCAGTGTCGGACCTGGGTAGAGCAGCCGCTCATTTGCATCCGCTTCCGATCGGCGACGTATGGCATTAAACATAACGCAGGACAGTAATTATCTTGTAAACGTGGGGAAAACATTGAAGAGAAATGAAGTGTACTGATGGTGCACAGTGTATGTTATTCCTGGAATGGAGCACCAAAGCTTGCCTGGTAATTTAGTTGAAAGGCCAAACCTGGATAAGCTCCAGGAAGGGAAGCTGACTCACTGAATTTATGGGTGCAGTAGCAGTGCCCGGGCCTACTGTGAATCTAAGCTCATTTTTGTGCGGCATCCCACAGCACGTAAATATCATTTGCACAATTGGGTTGTATTTTACAGATCGTCCAAATTCGTTTTTATTCACCATCAATGGAGCTAAGCAACATTGTCTGCATGCTCCTTCATAATAAATGTACTTCCTCCACTTGTGTGCTGCCTAACGACCATGCAGACTTCGGCAGGGTGAAGTATTACACCCTGACAACAGATCCACCCTGTCTGGACATGGGCAAGTCCTGAATCACAAGTAGATTTCGGCACATTTTGATGCTCATCAGGGCCCTTGTTGGACATGCATGTCACGTCTGGTCAGGAAGCTCACAGATAAGGCTTTGAAACCTTGGTATCTATCCATTCCGCTTTCTAGAGCCTGTTAAAGCTCCAGTAAAGCTGGAGCCTATCCCAGCTAGCTTTGAGTGATTTAATAAGTGGTACCACTTTGGGACCTAAGGGTAAGAAGTGTAAGGTTTTTTTGGGGGGGGGGGAGGGTTTTGCTCCAAAAAGTCAGTGCCATGCTGGACTCGGTGTAGACATTTTTATCAACCATTAGACTGTAGTATATGTACAGTTTTTCAATAACTGTACATTGTAGCATGGACATTTCATGTACTACACTGTACATTTTTAGTAAAAGGATTTTATAATTCATACACTATAGCTTAGGAACTTTCTAAATTGTAGGCTTGCAGCACAGGCTATATAAATAAATATTATAAACAATATTTTTGTTTATTGTCACATAGGTACTTTTTAGACAATAAGTAGTTGTGAGAAAACGTTTATAACTGCATCAGGGCTGCATGTATGATGTGTTGTATTGTTTATGACATGTTCTGCAAACCAGCAGAGACCTTTACAATGATCTTCTATTCTCTGTGTATCGTAATCCCTCGTTTATCACGCTTAATGGCTCCACACCCGACCGTGATAGGTGAATTGCCGCACAGTGGGATCCCTTATTTATAAATATAAAATATTTTCATAGCTAGAGCATAGAATACCTGTTTACAACCATCTAAATACAGTTTTTAACATTATTAGTACCCTCTAGACCCCATAGACACCTTTACACTCATAATACCAACTAAAGTAGACAGAATAAGAGTAGATAAGCACTTTCAGACATAAATAAGACTCGTGTTCATGTGTGTTGCTATAAATGTGTTCCCTAGGGGACCTGAGAGGCGGACGGGAAGTAACGTCGGAAGCTCAGCATTGAGTTTCAGCTTTGCATGAGTTGCAAAAGTAGCCTGTGCTTTTATTTTGGATTATTGTGCCTGTTGTGAGACAATTCAAACCTGCAATAAAACCCTGTTGTTCTGGCAATCAGGGCTTGTGTGTCTCACTGAACATTACATTAACACTACTGACACCTAGTGACCAGTGTAGAATACTACATTTCATCAACGTCTTTGAGTCTTCTGCATGCCTTATATTTGTATTTTAGTTCATTTATCCATTTTTATGCTTGAAAATGCTTCATTTAGGCAAACATATGTCACATTTGTTTAAATATGCATATGCAAACCCATGTCAGGTTTTTAGTCAGAAAACCTGTCATATACTGATGTCATGTGTTGAATGTATCCTCTTCTATCTGTATTGAATGAGTGTATATCATTGTACTGTACTGTATATGCTGTCGTATTGTATGATATTATGATATTCGGTGTTGTATCACATATGCTGTCTTTCATGAATGCTATCTCTGGCGCACGCATCCATTCTATAATCAATAATATAAAGTGAGCTCTGTCCATAAACAAAGAATAAATAAATAATTCCTGCATTTAAATTGACTGCCTTAGCAGTGTTATACGCCACAGTCTCCTACTTTTTCCAGTTTTCTCGCCGCCCTCAGTCTCCTTTTGAATAAAATGTGTCTCCTTACCAACAGCAACATGCTGAAATAGCAGCATTTAAGTGCAGTTGATTTACTTCTAGTGGGGATGTTAAAGGACAGATAAGAAAGATACAAAGTTTGGTCCATCAATTTGAAATTTGACAAAACTCTAAAATAAGATCCTGGGGAAAACGTAACCAGCGTGACGTCATGCCTGCTATGGACTTCAAACAGAAGAAGAGGCTCACACTAGACTGGCATGCAAGTTCAGCCTGGGGCCACTCTGTGAATGGACATTATGCAATATTCTGCTTGGCATGGATTCCACTGAAAGTTACAATAAGCGGAAGAGCCGTCACTCCCTTTCTCCGCGCTTATCTTTGAGAGGATGTCTACGAGATACAGTTTGACAAACAAGCAAGAACACGACGCACCAAAATGAAAGCGGAGGATATCCCTGGAGTTTGAAATAAACTAGAGCATATTTGCACCCACAGATGTGCTGCAAGACGAGACTGCAGAGCACAAGGGTGTAAATACGGGGTAAAACTAAATCCCACCCAGAGAGAAAACAAGCACGAAAGAGATCCAATTGCTTTGATAGAGCATAACAAAGCCACGCAGCATGCAAAAATGACTAAAGAATTAAATCAAAGACAAAGCCAGTATGAAACATCTGCTGGTGCGTTCACGTTTCACGACTGGGCTTCCTGAAATAAAAACACATAAGTTACAAGCAATAATCCAACTATCAAAACACTTATGAAGTTATTATGTTACCGAGAGTTTTACAGCTTGTGCTGCAGCGGCTGATCTATTGCCATTGAAAAAGCTCCAATGAGAGTTCATTGGCACTGGTCTCCAGCATAAACTGTCACCCGAGAAGAATGAATAGGCCTTTTTTTCTGGCGTCTGTTGGACAGAGTGGCTCTTTTGTGCACACATAATTCACTCATTTGCTTTGTTGTCACAGCCGGCAAAGACACACATAAACAACAAGCGTTCTACTTTCATCGCAACAAATTCAGGTAGATGCGGGTTTCCCCTTTTTAAAAACCGGAGATAGATAGGAGGGCTTTTCTGTGACCAAAAAAAAAAAAACCTAAATGGAGTGAAGCACCAGACTGTGAAGGTATGCTCATTAACCTGACTGACTTTCTATGGGCGACAACGCAGCAGAAAGGCCTACGAATAAAAGGTTTGTGCTTTTGTCTGGGTGGAAATAAGGCTCCATACCAGCAGGTGGCAGTAATAAGTCTGCTACTACGATAATAAATACACTCAAATGCACACACACTCATACAGTTGGAATTGTTGCTTGATAAATATACAATACACTGGAAGAAAATCATGTACTTATAGAAAGTAGATCCCGGTTTGAAAACCCTTGTTTATGGCAAAAAACAGTGAATAATGGCTGCACCCATAAAAAGACCTAAATATGCCTATTTTTGATACTCAAAACCAGGGATGTCCAAAGTGCGTCCCGGGAGTCGTTTCTGGCTTGCTGCAATTTTTTTATTGGCCCGCAGCACATTCTAAAAATATAATTTAACAAAAAAACACCCAGCAAAAATGGAAAAATCAGCAGTAATTTTATGACAATAATGTAATTTTATGAGGAAAAACAATGTCATTTTAGTTGATTAAAGTTGGAAAAAAAACATTTTTTTTTTTTAAATTAGGTTGGGGAAAAAGTGATAATATTATGGGAATAAAGTCATAATATTACGAGAAGAAACTTTACAAAGAAGAAAGTTTAAACATTTGCAAAAATAAAAAAATGGAAAAAAAAAAGAGTAAAGACTGAAATTGATTGTAATCATAGGCTTTTTTGACCTATATCACAAGTTGAGATGCAGTTGTTCAATGCAATATATTTGACTTCTTTGCGTATTGCTTTGCCAAGTATCAAAGTGGCCCTTGCATCCTTTCATTTTTCACTTTCTGGCCCACGCTGGAAAATGTTTGGACACCCCTGCTTTAAACCCTTTAATAATAAGCCTCTTACATTTCTTAAAACACATTTTGAATTCAGTTTACACATTAAGAAACAATAAAAAAGGCATAGAGTACACAGTATTGTACTTACAAAAAGCGCAGTTACGCAACATCACGTCTTGTCAAAGCATCTTCCTGCTGGAAAATGTTGACTGAATTGACTTGTGAGACAGCACCCTCTCCTGCATTCGTTAGCTGCAGCACTCTTTTTTTCCGCATCTTTGCTCAATGTGCTCTAAAAAACAACTGTAACTCAAGAGTGTTCAGCCGAATCGCCATAAAATTTGGTAGTAAGCTTTAGGGGACTGACCAGCACATGTGTGTAAAATTTGAGCCATATTGGTTGAAAAACACGGCCGCCATCATCAAGCAAAACGTCTTTGCAGGCACGCCTAACTAATTGGTCATAAGTCATTGAGCATTTGTCTAATGCTTATAAAACTTTGAGGGAATCTGTACTGCATGTATGCTAGCATGTCTTCCAGAGGATTTCGACCACAACCCATACGGGGCGCCGCAAATGTCATTTACAGTCATCTGAAAATAAGAAGACGCTCAAATGTAGTGTTCGTTTTGTAAAAACAATGAAAAGAATCAATCAGGGCGCCAAAAATTCAGCGTGCTCAATCAGCCAGAAAGCTGCCAGGAAGGATCGACTCGTGCCAGTGTGCAGGAAAAACTTGAAAAACCATACTTCCAGATTAGAGGAACATCATTTTCAACCATCCTGCACTGAGGCCTCACTCACTATTTTTTTTTTTTTTTTTTTTTGCACGCAACGTTCCTTGGCAAGCAACAACAACTTCCTGCTAGAAAGAGACAAAAAACGGAGTCAGTCTGGGGATGCTGAGAGCACAGCAACAGCAGGGGACATCCAGAAGGAGAGAAAGAGCGCCTTTGTAGGAAGTATCTCCCTTAAGTCAGACTCCTTCCAACCTCAGTGGGTCCTAATGACACCTCCAGGAGTCATCCATACAGTTCAACAGACGATAAAAACAACAATGAATGGTATCTTTTCATCTTTTACATCAAAACTATGAAGTGGTGTAATGGTTCACATGGTTCATTTTGATGCAGCTGGTGCCCTACGGACTGGGAAACTCATTTTTAGCGATGAAAAATGCTCTCTTTCGGATTATACACAAAGTCATCATTCCCAAGTGGAAACAAATTCCGAACAACGGTTGTACAACAATCAGTAAACAGATCCCAAATGAGTTGCGAACAAAGAACACACACTCTTAACTCCCAACACAACAAGTGTGTTCTCAGCACACAATCCCAGTTAGAAGATCCCTTTGAAGGCATTCAAAGATTGCTTGTTTTGAAAATTCCACTTTTTACCCTTATGTCCCAAATCGGTCCCTCTCATAAAATAATTTTTTTTAAAAATCTAAAAATATAAGTTTTTCCCCACTTATTATGAATCATATCGTCTCAACAACTTTAAAACTAACCGCAGTCGTCCCTTACTACATCGTGGTTCTAACACCGCGCCCTCAATTAATCAATAAGTGATCGCTGTTTCGTGGTTGAATATGACCTAAAAGAAATTAATATTTAAGCAACTTGTATGTAGTCACGGTCTAAATTGGGCATTTTCGAGTATAAAAATGTCTAAATGGACTATAATACAACTACAAGGTATTCAAAAGACGTGATATGACAATATCATAGAGTATCTGTGCGCCGGTAAGAAGCAGAGCCTGGGAAGTAACGTGAGCTGAGTGCTAGCAGCAGATTAGCAGTTTAGAGAATGGCCGACAGCAGCTCCTGTGTGAATGTTCACTGTTCACTGCATGTGTTCTCTTCTTGCTAATAAAGCGATTGAAGTGCATTGTGAGTCTCTCCTTAACCATAAACAGCAGCAGCAGTTGAGTAGTATTCAATTATTCTAGTATTCTGAGACAATAGACATCATGTGTGAATCTCTTATCTTATTTATGTCTATGATGGCTTACTATCTACTATGTCTACTATACTGGGTAATACATGTCTTATTTCATGTCTAGAGGGCTCTAGTCATGGTAAAAAACATTTAGAAGGTCATAAACAGGTTTTCAATGCTCCAACTACGAAAATATTCCATTAATTGATATTGAATCCTACTTCTGGGAGATTCACTTATTGCAGTCAGTTCTGCAACCAATTAACCGTGGTAAACAAGGGACGACTGTATAGATATAAAGTATATTTGAAATGAGGTAATCACAGCTTTGGAGTCTTCAATACTCAATAACAACATTGACTATGATGAATCATTGTTTTTGGAAAAGACAGTTTGTTAAAAAAAACGTACACTATTTACCCTTGGGTCCCAAAACGACTCCCCTCAGAAAAGTCCAATAAAAATGTGATATATTCATGTTTTTTCACCGCAACATCCAGCACTGGCCACTAGCCCACAGTGGCAGACTCTTCAAGCTCTCCCGCCAACCCCCATCGACAATTCCTGGCAATCCCCGCCAAGAAGAACCCCTCACTAGCACACTGAATGGACCTCGTGAGGTGACTGGGCACAACAAGAGGAGGTTTGGAGGGGGGGAACTGCCAAGCATGACTGTCAAACAGCCAGCTTGTTCATCTAATGACTGCTTCGGGATTAGTCGGCCTGAGTGTGGCCCCCTACCATCTTGGCGAGAATGGGGGGAGAAAAAGTGGAAGACCTGCTGCGTTAGCATCTTGGACACAGCCAATGCTACTGATGCCAACATGGGAAGGTTCTTCTCATCGTCGAATTGCACTTAATGTTTCCCCTCAGCTCCCCAGTACCGGCAGCACTCATGCAGCCCCAGATCATGACACTAGCACCCCTATGCTTGACTGCAGTCAAAATACTCATTTGTGTTGCTATTTAGACCATAACGGATGTGTGATGAGTAAATGCACACTGCTATATACAAGTAGTCTGTACACCAACTACTTTTAAGTACATCCATTTCTATGTTAACATAAACTGACTAGTCATAAAACGGTGTGACTGGTTCCTGCAGCGACATGCACTAATTGACGACATGCAGACAGACTAATTCGATCATTAAATAACACAATAAGTGACATGGAAGTTCTCATCATGCCTAGCTTAAGGGGAAGGTTTATTTATTTCGTTAGGCATGGTCAAAGAGCAATTAAAATGCAAGAATGTGAAGAAATTCCCGTTTAGCGACATCACCGTGCCCCCTGAGACGGGTCCTTGCAGCAGGCCTTTTGTCAGTGCAATGCAGCTGAAAAGTAGCCAGTGGGCATGTACCCTACCTTTCCTTGGCTAAAGCAGGAAGCAGCACAATGTAAAGCTGGGGAGGGCCGGCAAGGAAGGAAGGAAGGAAGGAAGAAAGGAAAAATGAAGGAACTCCTGCCTTGACCAATGGTCTTGAGGACAAAAGCGAAAAAGCAACTCTCCAGACTGTCCCGATTTCTTAAGCCAAACGTGAGCTGCGAGGAACTGAAGACCAGAGAGTTTTCCACGAATGAATACATAAATAATCTACATCAGTTGCATCAACAGCTACAGTATAATCAACACACAATTGGTTTGAGTCAAACACACAGTGTAAGACAATGACAAGTTAATATGATAATATCAGTGCGTCACTAGATTACATAGGGATTTTTGCTTTTTTTTAATTTCTTTTGCCTTTTTTCCCCCATTTTAGTATTTTTTTAATTTTATAGTTTATTTGGGGGAATATTTTGTATTACTCTTATTTTATTTAATGTTTTTTTAATCTATATTTTCTTATTTTTTTGTGATATGATTACTTTTGTTTTACTGGATAGTTATCACTTGCTATGGAATCATAACACTTTAAGCAACATTCAGTAATTAAATACATTTTTTTGTATAATGTTATATTTTTTTCTATGATTTTTGTATTTTGTATAAAACTGAAAACAAATATGAAATCCTTTTTGGTGTAAAAGTAAAATAATAAAGAGATACTATTTTGTGGCCAAGTTTATATTTATTGGTGTGGCAGTCGTGTTTCTAATATTGTTTAATATTTTTGCCAATGTATCAACTGATGGTGCAGGTGTACCTAATGTTGCGGCCAGTAAGTCTATCCGTCCTAGTTTTTGCATCTTTAATGCATGCAATTATTCACCTCCAGTGTGAATACATTATTTTAGTCCAAGAGTCTTGAAAGAGATGATTAAAGGTTGTCTCAAATTCATACGTGTCAGTATGTAAACCCCACGCCAAAGATGGAAGACTTGGTTGCTAAAAATGAGTGACATGAGTCAAACAAATTCAAA
Organism: Dunckerocampus dactyliophorus; assembly: GCF_027744805.1. Taxonomy (NCBI): domain Eukaryota; kingdom Metazoa; phylum Chordata; class Actinopteri; order Syngnathiformes; family Syngnathidae; genus Dunckerocampus; species Dunckerocampus dactyliophorus. The sequence continues at coordinate 11,796,215 of NC_072839.1, read as the reverse complement.
CTTATGCGAGAATTACTGCATCAACACTGCTTTGTAGTCAAGCAGGCTTTCATTACGAGGAAGGAAGACAGAGCTGAGGGACCACTTAATGCACAATGCAAAGCTCTTTTGAGTATCTTCATTAAAGCTTCATTCCAGCGTCCATCCTATTCATCTGTCAAACATCACAATGGCAAACACTGAGAGAAAGAACTCGTCAGACTGTTTACATTTCAAGATAGAAACTCACTGCCGCCCACTGTCTCCTTCTGCAATTTATTCATTATGTAACTTACTTTGGACATGTCATTATATTGGTATGACTATCAAAGGTAGCAGGGATTTACACTGAATATTTACCGACCTACAGGGTGTCAGCAGCGCTCTGCTGTTTTAAAGGCAGCAAAAAGACTCCTCTGTATGTGACATGAGCACTTATCTGTTTTGAAGGCACTCCAGAAAAACGAGAGTCAAAGATCCTCTATATAGGAAATACAATACTGCAAAAACAGTAGCCATAGATCCTCTGCATGTGAACTGAGCACTTTTCTGTTTTCAAGGAACTACAGCAAAAACACTACTGAAAGACCCTCGATTTGACATCAGCACTCTGGTGGTTTGAAAATTTACTACCAAAAAAATGCTACACTAAGATCCTTCTATATAAATGACAGGAGTACTTTTCTGTTTTGAACGAATGACAGCAAAAATGCCAGTCAAAGATCCTCTATATGGAACAGGAGTACTGTTGTGCTATGAAGGATATGCTGCACAAATGCGAGGCAAAGATCCTCTTCATGTGACCTGAGCACTTTTTTATTTTGAAGGAACTACAGCAAAAACACTAGTCAAAGATCCTCTATTTGTGACGTTTGCGCGTTTCTGTTTTGAAGGACACACTGCGAAAATTCTACTCCCAGATCCTCTATATGTGACAGGAGCGCTTTTCTGTTTTGAAGGAACTACAGAAGTCAAAGATTCTCCAAAGAGAGCTGCACTTTTGTGTTTTAAAGAAGATACTGCAAAAATGGGAGTCAAAGATCCTCTTCATGTGACCTGAGCAGTTTGCTATATTGAAGGAACGACAACAAAAACACTTGTCAAAGAGCCTCTGTATGTGACATTTGCACTTTTCTGTTTTGAAGGAACTACGGCAAAAACGCTAGTCCAAGATCCTCTATATGTGACACTTACACGTTTCTGTTTTGAAAGACGTACTGCAAAAACTCTAGTCCCAGATCCTCTATGTTTTGAAGGAACTACAGCAAAATCACTTGTCAAGAATCCTCTATATGTGACATTTACGCTTTTCTGTTTTTAAAGACGTCCTGCAAAAAATCCAAATGTGGAGCACTTTTGTGTCTGGAAGGATATACTGCAAAAGAGTGCATTAAAATATCCTCTATATGTGACCTGAGCACTCTTCTATATTGAAGGAACTACGTCAAGGATCCTCTATATGTGACATTCACACGTTTCTGTTTTGAAAGACATACTGCAAAAAGTCTAGTCCAAGATCCTCTATCGATGAAAGGAGCACCTTCAGAAAAACATTAGTCCAAGATTCTCCAAATATGAGGAGAACCTTTGTGTTTTGAAGCCTATATTGCAAAAATGCGAATCAATATCCTCGATATGTGACCTGAGCACGGTTCCATATTGAATAAACTACAGCAAAAACACAAGTCAAAGATGAGCAGCAAGAATCTGCTCCATGCTTCAACTTCTTGAAACTTCTCCCGACCACAGCCTCATTGTTCTCCAGCATTTCCTAACCTCGGAGGAATTCCTCCTCCAGGAAATATGGTTTACAAGACACCCCCTGCGCCCCATGGACAGCGTGCGACTCGCTCTGCACTTTTTTTTTTCCCTTTTCCTTTCGCCCCTGAAGCAATAAGCCTTGTGGCGGATTATCCCAGCAGGGAGTGGCATGGCTGGAAGCTGGTTTGTCCTGACCTCTAGACACAGACCAGACCTTGTGTCCAGGTTGATGAAACGGGGTAGGGTCTTTCATCACCCCTGAGACTCCCCAGAAGCACGCCTGCCCCTTTAGATGATAACACCCATGCCTTGCCTGAAGTCTCTTTTACACAGAGATCCTGCAAAATTGGTGCATCCGAGCCATGGCACTGCCAACTACTGGCCTGGCATGCACATTACACAGCACTTTCACTCAATCATGCAATCATACATGCATGCAGGCCCCATATCCTGCGCTGGACGTGTCACATTCAATTTCAGCGAACTTTTAGATTATTAATTTCAAATGTCTCTAATGATTTATTTTTATTATGAAAACAAAACACTGGCACTGGTCCCCCAGTTTGAGAATCCATGGAATACATTGTTTACAGCTAGCACAGCTGATTGGATAGATTGATTATTTAAAAGGACATAAACCAAGTAGATGTATTGATTAAAAGGATGGTGAATCTGCACTTGCTTGTTATGATGCAGAAATTGGGGAATACATTTTTAAAAGCAAATTAGAACTTTTAGTGCTACAGTTAGTGTATGTTTTTGTGTTTTAAAACAATTTTGAGTGCTCTCCACTTGATTATATCCATTTTTAAAATGTGCTCTTGTTTTACGATATAAAAGCACATTGAAATGCAAAGTGTTACCTTTGAAAATCATTTGAAGTCCTCTATACTTATACTTACATTGTTAAAAAATTGCTTGTTTGGCTGTAAATAAAGCACATTGCAATCCTGATAGTTTCGCTGTCCTCTGCAAAAGGCGCAAGGTTGACTTATTTGAATGCATATTGAGATTTTAACGCCTCACTGCAGCCTCATTATGTCATTAGAAACTGCAGACACAAGTGTTGTCGCAAAGAAAACAAACGGAAGCACTTTTGCGCATGTTGTGCACCACAATAGTATGTTGCACCATGGACTGAAAACTCACCGAGAGGAATTCCAGTGTGCCAACATAATCCCGTTCAGTCTTTAAAAGCTCGTTTAGGACACACACTCGTAACCGGAGCTGTTTCTCCAAATCCTTCCCGCTTTCAGCCCTGTGCTCACTTCTGCTCTCCTCGGTCATTGTGGCTGAACAAAACAACACAAAACCAAATTTTTAAAAAACTCTTTAGTTGTGCAGAGTTGGCAGCATGGTCATAACGGAAAGGGCTGCAGGAGAAATTAGCTAAAAGTGGAGAAAAGTGGACAGAACGCAAGAAAAAGTGACATAAATCCAACAGTGGAGACAAAACGGACTCAGGGAAGGATGTACGCCGGTTTTAAAGTGAGTCCATGTGACTTTTATACTGATCCAGCCTCCCTGCGCTCCTTCATGCAAAGTAGCTGTCAAGTGCTACTCGCTAAACAAGCTAACATCTGGTACGGCCTTTCAAAACAAACTACCAACCCGCCTGATTTCTTTTTTTTTTAATTTTTTAAAGAACCTAATTTAAACTAAGCACATCTCACTTTGACAACGACAACATTCAAACATTTAATCAAGTATTTATATGTTTGTATTTTTTTAAGTCTGTTTTCTGCTGAATTGGTTATTGTGGCCCAGTTGGCTCACTTCCGGTTTGGAATGACACGCAGAAAAAAAACAAATGTCAATCAATTTAAATTGAGAATAACATGTTGCAATTATTCTGGCTTCTAGGTGTTGAGAAAAAAGTAGAAAACTCTATGTAATTCAACTCTAAGTTGTAACAGATTTTATGACTAGCTCCACGTCTCTGAGGTCATTGTCTTTTGTTTTGGACGAAAGGTAGGTGGTTGGAAATAAAAACATATTTAGAGAGTATACGCATACATTTCTGATCAATTGAAGACGATTTGGATGACTATGCTGATTTTAAGGTTCGTTTGAGTATGTGCAGTGGATTAAATCAGCTTTAATTTAGACATACAGCGACTTCTGGTGGCCATATTTGGTACAACAAATACCTTTTTTGATTGTAACATCTACTTTTGACCACTAGAGGCCACCGTTGACTTAAAATCAAATGCAATAAAGCACGTCATCCCGTTGTTTCACACAATTTCCAACCCAAAAAAAAATATTATGAATAAAAGTCATTTCTGGAGCAAAAACAACAACATTTGTAAAAAAAAAAACTAAACAGCGCTCTTGTCAAAATGGCTCAAAATTGTCCTTGAAGTTTGTTTATATTGATGAAGCCTCCATAGTTCAAAAGACCAACTTTTTCCTGCCTTACTTTTACTTCAGGGTCAAAGTTCAAAGGTGTGTGCTCATCGTCAGGCTCAGGGTCAGCCAAAAGAAGCTCCTTAAAAGCCCAGTTGTGAGCCCACATGTGCGTCAAAGACTTCATTCACACCTTCACAGTTTGCACATGTGGATTTGCTGCACCTCTGTGCAACATTAAATGAAGGCCACTGCAGCGTTTCAACCAGTATTTTATGAATATACGTCTGTGTGCAGCTGTCAAGACGCATTTTACCTTGTACAGTATGTAGTTCTGTGAACACAGCCTTACATGGAGCCATACATGTACAGTACAGTTATTTGGGTGTAAAACAGGTGGCGCGCTGCTGACACTGCACACAAGCATGTGAAAAATGTGCTGCCACCATACAATCAGAAAAAGGAAAGGGCCGGCGGTTGACTTTAGGTGTTTAATCACCACGTTGGGAGATAAGTGAGGGATCAAACAAGGGGAATGGAAAAACACGGGACAATAGGGAGGGTTTCCTGCATGGATAGATAGACACGAGACACAAATGGTCCCATGCTGGTTTGCAATGCAGTTGTGTCGTATGTGTTCCATGCTGGGGGTCTGTGAAGGAACGCAATGTGGATAATAATTAGCATGACTTGCTGCACCGTTGTTCACTTTGAGAAGAAATGCCTCAACTCCAACAAACCCAGCTTTAGTGGTGTACAGTACAAGTGCACTGAGATCTTATTTACATGAGAGGGTCAAAATATTAGCGACGCTGTCAGTATAACACCACGTAAACCACAGGAAAACCATACTAATGAACATATCATTAAATTCATCACCAATGCTATTGCCAATATACCCTAAAAATGATAATAATAATGTAACTTCATCCAATACCATACTGCAAAATACGTAATCCAGACTATATTACAATAAACAATACAACATTAGAAAGGTTTCTCATTAATACAGACCCACACTAAGTACCTACACAACTTTAAAAATATTATCATGATAATTAATGCAAACCCCTCCCTCCCAAAATGTTTTTTTCTCATAATCTCATAATCAAAACTACTTGGAATATATTTAAACATGATTATATCATATTATTATGTTTAAATACATTGAAATATTATGTCAATGTTACCTATTCTATTATTTCAATAAATAGTAGATTTATTTTGTACTTCTACTCTTAACAATATACTATTATTATATTTTGGGCATGTGGTAAACACTTTCCATAACGTATTAAATACTTAATTATTATATTTACATGATTATATTATCCAATGTCTTATTATTATGATTATTAATAGTAGTAGTGTAGTATATTACTATTGTATTGTATGATTCAAAATGGTGGTACAATGACAACAATGCATCCAAACAATTGTTACTTTTAGTGTCACTCCTTCTTAAAAGTGTGTCATTCCTTTGTTTATTTACCTTCTAATAGAGTGTGTGTGCGCGCGCGCGCGTGCACAGTGCACGCTCGGTCTCCGGTTACCAACAGCGTACCACGTGACCCGCCGCCTCCTTTAAAAGAGCGCTGCTGCTGCTACTGCTGAGAGGTGCTAAATGCTTCCCCCTACTCTTGCTTGGACACTTTTGGCACCTCCTGCACATCAGGTGTGAAACTCAGGAGTCCAGCTGCACCAAAACGAGCTTCTTTTTTTTTTAAGTGGAGAAGCGGAGCGAGTAGGTTTGGGATTAAGGTGGAGAGCATCCTGCACACTATATCCTTTTTTAAAGTCTAAAGATGAGGCAGGATTTAGGGTGCATATTGGCTCTTTTCTTACTGCCTTGTGTGATAATCTTCAGCAGCGTGCTATGTTCCACTGCTGCTGATGGACTTCTCTACAAGAACCGCTACGCTGGGTGAGTAAAGTAAGAGGACACCCCCCTCCTTCTTTCCATTCATGTGCGGGACAGGATGGGATGCAATTGCAATCAGATGTGTGCAAAGATCTTCTCATCTAGCATGAACAAAGGCAGGCTTTATGTTGTTGTGCAGTCAACATGATACAAGTGAACTTGGTCTGAGAGTCCATTGCTGTTCTTTTTGCTTTTACAAACCAGCTTCCCCGTGGGAAATAATGGAAGTAGAAATAATCTGCTCCAGGGTCAAACTGTTAGCTTTGTAAACCCTTTCAATTGGGGGTGTCCAAACTTTTTCCACAAAACAATGAAAAGTTGGGGGGCCAGGCTCAAACTTATATAATGTGCTTAGCAAATACACCTGCCATAAAAACAGCAAAACAATAGAAAGCTTTCAAAAGCACGTTAAAAACGACAAATCTTATGGTTATTTATTTGGTAAATAACAACCTCAAACGACTAAACAGTTATTTTTCCACACAGCAGAACCAAAAACACAATATTCTACCAGCTTGCCATACTTTTTCTTTTGAGGAATTCAAGTACATAACTGCAATTTTATTTTCTTACTAGCTTAACTCATTCAATCCCAGCCATTTTTCAAAAGACGACCCCTTCAGTACGGGCCATTTTAGACGATTTTGACTGATCTTTCAAGGCACACAGAATATTGTGTTCTATGGCTGTATCAACATCAAAAGAAAGATTAGACTCCCATCTTTCATCAGAAAAAAAAAGTTAGTTTCTACCTTTTTCTGGTCTTTAGTAATGAGCAGTAGAACACAGGGAAGTTTCAGGGAAATATCAGTTCCTGACTAAAAAAGGGAGAAAAACAGCTTCTTGTGAAATGATACAAGAGTTAGTTTCTACCTTTTTCTGGTCTTTAGTAATGAGCAGTAGAACACAGGGAAGTTTCAGGGAAATATCAGTTCCTGACTAAAAAAGGGAGAAAAACAGCTTCTTGTGAAAAGATACATTTCAAGCATAACTTTCACTCTGGCACAATTTTTTTGCTTTTGTGACAGCTCAAATATATAAACAACTATCCCGCTAAAAACAACACAAAAAAGGGTTGTTTCGCATCAGAATAACAATTTATTTACAAATATGACAATTTTCACACTTGGAAATGCGTTAAAATTTCCCTACAATGCACGCTACACTCCACTACGTTCTTCCACTTCCTCCTTGCTGTCCTCTATGTTTTTTTCCCCATTTAAATTCACACGCCAAGCTCTTCTCGAATGCACTTCTGCCACCTTGTGGCCATTTTGTATGGCTTAACACTGCTCTAAAAGTGAAATCCTTTAGTGTCCAGTTGCGTCATCACCTCTTTTGCCTCTCGCGCAAAAAACCCCGTAAAAGTCGGGTGTTCGCGTTTGTAAAAACATATAAATACGTCTTTGGTATTGTATGAGTTGCCAACTATTTTGCGAGTTAAGCGCTATAACGTCCATAACACAAAATGCTCAAGACAAAGCAAAAAGTAGAGTAAATGAGTAAAAGAGTAAGTGTTAGTCAAACAGAGCTTTTGTAAGGTGCTATAATGGCATGCGCGACATATTCAGGTCGTGCATGATGGCGGTTCATGTTACAAAAAGACACAAAAAGCCGAAGAAAAGGCAAAAGACACACCTAGAAATCGTCCTTGGATGCTCAGTGAACTGAAAGCGTGACAGGGTTTCACGTTGTGGGATAAGCCAAAGAAAAAGCAAAAGAGGCACACGTTGGGAAGGGAAAAACATAAAAATCTATACTATATGTACGTACAGTATGGCGTGTTCATCAAAGGAACCTTTGATGAAGAGGCGCCTCTGCTGGAAGAGCATTCAGTTCCTTGTTGGTATAGAAGCAGCGTATATTTTGGATGGATGTCAAATAAAGCAGCAGTTTGGTGGAGGTAAGTGCTGCACCGTCCACCTCATAATGGACTTTTTATGAAACACTGACGGTATACAGGGTGAGTTTTGGCTTTTTTTTACAAGCAGACCGCCCCCAAGACGCGTGTTTCCATCCCATACATGGACCACATAAGGTGCATGGACAAAGAACGCAGCACAACAATAAACACACTGTTCCGTTCATACAAAACAGACGAGTAACAACAAGCTCCTTGCAAAGTAAGCGCTACCTGCTGTAACCCAATGCCATAATAACTCCACCCACTCTATCATCAAGTCCACAAACGTCCCCGTCAAACATCTGTCTCAAGTAGGACGACCCAGTGCCAGTACAAACTGCATTGAAGTCAAAAGGTAACTTAACACTTTCTTGTTGTTGTTGCAGCGATCAAGTCTTTAGGATAACCCCGAGTAATGACCAGGAGGTGCACACGCTCAGGAATATTCTACACCGCATCAAGGTTGGCTCTCTTTTTCCACCTTAAAGCTTCCGTATGACCGTCACACCTTCAGGGAGTGACAAATGCATGAAAATAGCAATTAGGTATTGTTATTGCAGGTCCGTGCAAAGGGACTAAGGAGTATAGGAAGTTATTTTTAAGTCATAGTCTTGCAAGAATACGACGGAGTATTAGGGCCACAGAATACTCATAGTTTGAGAAAAATGGAATTTTCTGAGAATGACATGACACAGTGGAACCTCTTTTATTGTTTTTGTTTTTATTTACAACTTTATTTTTGTAATAATACTAATATTTATCATTAAATTCTGACATCTGTAATTATTTGGACGTTATCCTCCTATTTTTTGACACATTCTTGTAACAATACAACTTTTTTCATGTCTAATTATTTTGTTTTCTCAGAAATTGCCAGCTTTTCTTGTAATATTACACATTTACTACTATTTTTTTTCTCCACAACTGAGGTGTCATTCCAATAATATTTTGACGTTATCCTCTCATTTTTTTTTAAACACATTCTCATAATAGTCCGGCTTCCTTTGTGTAGAAAATTTTGTTTTTCTTGTAACAGTACAACTTTTTTCTTGTGAAATGATTACTTTTTACTCCAAAACTGCAAGCTTTTTATCATAATATTGCACATTTATTTACAAACAATTTTTTCCCCCACAAAGTATGGTGTCATTGCTGTCATGTTTTGACGTTATCCTTTCTTTTTTCATAATATTACAACTTTATTTGAGAAAAATTTACATTTTTCCTGTAAAATTTTTGCTTTTTTTTTTTTACTCCATTTTTTAACACATTAAATATTCCAACTTTATTTTGTGTGTAAAATTCTTGTAACGATGCAACTTTTTTCTCATAAAACAATACAATTTTTCTCATAATATTACAACTAATTTTTCCTTGTAAATTATAATGGCGTTCCATAATACTTAGACGTTATCCTCATAGATCTTTTTGTGTTAAAATGTGCATTTTTCTTTGAACAATACAAATTTTTTTCTTCTACAATGAATACTGTTCTCAGTTTTTTTCTCATAATAGTACACAGTGTTGTAATACTAATAATTTTTCTCATGAATCAAGGCGTCGTTCCTGTAATATTCTGACATTATCCTCATATTTTTAACACATTCTCATAAAAGTTGCATATTTCTTGGAACAATACAACCTTTTTGTCTTACAATTATTACATTTTTCTTGAAAATTGCACGTTTTTTCTCCTAAAATTACACATTTCTTTTCATTGTACTGCAATTTTTTTTTTGTAAATTGAATGAGGGTGTTCCCATAATAATTTGCCATTATTCCCACATCCACTCGAGTGGCCTGTGTTTTTTCGACACAGTGCTCCGAGGTGAACCATAGCGGCGGTGGTTAGTGTTTGGACAGCTGTAGACGCGTGTTTTCATTAGCTTATAGCCACACTGCAACGCCTCCGGTGCCGGTGGCAAAGTTTTTAGTGTCAGACAAGGCAGGGCGGAAAGAAGGCTGCCCAAATAGCTCCACGTACAAATACTACTGCTGCATCTACAATGTAATTGAGCACACATAACATTCCGCTATTGAGCTGTAAAGAGTCTTTATGTGGGATGACAGTCACATATTAACACTCAATTACTGCTTTTATAGAACAATAAACTCTTCCTCATCCTGTTTTTGCACCCACCCACCAAAACAACACACAAATGAATTGATTGCAAGCATATACTGCATACACAAACAGTGCCACCAAAAGGAAAAAGGCAACAAAAAACAACTTCAAATATTTAGAATGACAGAATTGATCAAAGATTCATGTGTTTTTTTGGTCATGTGACAAAAGAAACATATGGTGCATGCAACTGGCCTGGTCGTGGACGACGACACATTTTCCAGCTTCAATAAACAGTTCCATTAAGCTGGCGTGCTTTCTGCAATCCATTACAGCGAGGTGACACATTAACAAGCACGTGTGCCAGCCTGCTTGTCCCTGCCTCCATGCTGCAATCCATGTATGCCAGCTGGGGCGTTAAGAATGGACAATTCCTTTTTACTACCAAGCTGGCACATCATCTGCACACCACTCGCTAAAAAAACACTGCTAATAATAACAAAGTTTAGTATTATTGGCAGTAATGTTGTGAGGGAAAAGTTGCAATATTATGTGAATCAAGTATTAATGTTATAATACATACAATAAGTATTACAAATATGAAGTTGGATTAAGTAAATCAACTTTAGGGTGTCCAAACTTTTTTCCGCCAGCGGCCACATACTGAAAAATCAAAGGATATTTTTGAAATATTTTATTTAATAAAAAGGCCGAAAAAAACGGTTTCTCTATATTTAAAGACAACACATTGTGTTAATATTATTACCTGTTAGTGTAAGTATTTCACATTTTTCTCTTTACTTTGTACCTTTTTGCTTTATTGTTCCCATTTTGATGTTTTTTTTGGTTGAACTGTAGCTCTCCAATGTGCCCCGGGACAGTAAAAAAAAACGAGCCGCGGGCTGCAAATGGCCCCCGTGCTGCACTTTGGGCACCCATGCTTTAGCGCGTGAATGTGTGTGTAGAAAACACACACATGTGGCTTTATTAATGCGGTATGATTAATGTGTCATCCTTTTTTAGGTGGACCTCTGGCATCCTAACAGTGTTTCCCTGATCAGCTTCAATGCAACAGTGGACGTACACATTAAACATAAAGACACACAAGGACTACATGCCAGATTAAAGCAGGAAGGTATCCAATACAGGTGAGATTTCTTTCATTTAAAAAAAAAAATATCTAATTTTGTTTTCAACAACCTGACAAACAAACATAAACAAGCTGATGATCCAACACTTCATAATAAGACTGCAGGCTTCCATGATGCTATCTTACGATGTCAATCTCATTGTGCTGCAGGGTTTTCATCACCAATCTGCAGGAGGAAATTGAAAAGCAGCAGACGGGACGCCGCTCCTCCCGCCAACGGAGGTCAGAGAGTCAGTACGACTATGAGGTCTACCACTCCCTGGAAGAGGTAACCTCTCATCCGTCTTCCTATTATTGCTCACTCAGAATTCAGAATTTGCACTGGAATGTACTTTTTGACCTTGGCCAAAGATCCAGAAGTGGATGTTTGACCTCAACACAACTCATCCTCACCTACTTGACATGTTCTCTATCGGGACGTCCTATGAGGGACGACCGCTTCATGTCCTTCAGGTAAGAGGAAGAACACAAAATGAGGCACGCGACAATGAAAAGCCACACACAGTACTGACAAGGCTTATCTCCCGTCAGCTAGGAAAGAGAAGTCGCCCCCAGAAAAAAGCCGTCTGGATCGACTGCGGAGTTCACGCCAGAGAGTGGATAGGACCCGCCTTCTGCCAGTGGTTTGTCAAAGAGGTAGACTCACATAAATACATACAAATACACTGTAAAGCAAAACATACAGCACATACTGTAATCATCATGTAGTAACCAACTAGCGCCACGAGAGGTCAGTGTCTCATTTTTGTTCATGTCAGGATGACCTGTCAACTCCATCACTCACTACGCATTTAAAAAACAGTAATGATTATGATTATTGGTCATAAATCTAGCCAGTGTGTTTTTTCTGTGATATTACAGGCCCTGCTGTCCTACCAGTATGACTCAGGCATGCGACGGCTGCTCAACCAGCTCAATTTTTATATCATGCCAGTCTTCAACGTGGATGGATACCACTTCAGCTGGACCAAAGTACAATATACCAAACCATGCAATGTAGCTCATGAAACAGATACAATACGTAGCAAGATTATAGAGCCCAGAAAGCCTATAACACTGCTACGGTTACATTAATTGGACCCCTGGAGTCATTAAATGTGTATGCCTTGTTTGTGTAGGATCGTTTCTGGAGGAAGACACGATCCAAGAACCCCAAGTTCCATTGCAGAGGAGTTGACGCTAACAGAAACTGGAAAGTGAAATGGTGTGGTGAGTGCGACCAATACAGTCAAACCTCGGTTTTCGAACGCTGCAGTTTTTGTGTCATTTGGTTATCTTTTTTCATCCAACATTGCACCTAGCAAAGTAGTCCATTAGCACTGTACGTACTGTTATCATTCCGTGGAATCAAGTGCCAAACAAAGCACACTAATACGCGTGGCTGACTCACAGTCCGTACACTGTTAAATAACCTGCCATGGGGCCAAAGAAAGTGGCGAGTGCTGGCAATTTCATAAGGAAGGTGAGCAACACTATTAAATTTAAGAACTCATGGCAAAGTACAAAAATGGCATCACCTCCCGTCCTTCTTCGCTGCTCCTCGCAGTGTTCGCAAACAAGAGTCTTCAATCAAGGTAAAAATGTCATTTGTCCATTTCATCTGTCACTTATAATTATCTCACATTCGCTTCTGCATGTAAAACTATTTTCTGTAAAATGTTTTTTCTTCAATTAATATTTTTGGGTGTCTGGAACAGCTGAATGAGGTTTACATTATTTTCTAAGGGAAAAATTGCCTCGATTTTCGTCATGTTTTCAAACCTTTTGGAATGACTTAATGAAAACTGAGGTACCACAGTGTACCGTTAGCAGTTACTGTCAACGTTTAATGTGAAAATACTACTGTATTACTACTACTACTACTACTACTAACAATAATAACATGATTAACAATAATTTATAAAGTCTTAACCTCACTTGAAAATAAAGGGCTGTATGTAAGAAAGTAAAATATAGGAAAAAAACATACAAACACGGTAAAATACTTAAACAGTTGGTGTTATTTACAAAATTGTCCAAGTATACTGCCTCAATTCACCCATCCTAAAATCATTCTGCAACAGAAAGCACCATTAAATGAAATCAATCTAATGCGGCCTTTCCTGCGCAATATTACTTTGTGCTTGTTGTACAGTGGAGCCTCTACGGTCGACCACAGTCAAAAATGAATGGTAATAATGGAAAATGTGTGTTTTAAGTGACTATTTCACATTTTTCACAAACAAAACATTCGTAACCCACTCTGATCACTATGCTACTGTTACGTCGCAGTAAATTCCATTTACGGATCTATGGTGATTGTCACACTGTCACGGACACACACAAAAAAAGCCAAAACACAAAGATGTTGTCTGTCAATATATATGAACATAAATATGAACAGAACCTGATGATATTATTACACAATTGCTCATGTATTTGACGATTATATTTTTATTAACAAATTGATGGATGACTCGAAGAGAGAATGTCAAGGTGACCAGCAGACATTCACGTATTTATTTTTGATAGCAAAAAACGCTTGGCATATTTTGCAGTACAACTTTTCTGTCAAAATGAAAAAACAAATACATTTAGAAGGAAAAAGGAAGTGGATTGTTGACACAGGGCACATAGAGAGAAGGCCCCCGAGCCTCGAGTTGGACACATGCGGTGTAGATAATGTTTAAAGTTACAACCTTAACAGTGATAGAATTGTAAAGAAAAAAAGTCGGTTCATCCTATTATTATGGACTTATTGTTGCCATATAATAGTAATCCTTCGTTTATTGCGGTTAATTGGTTCCAGACCCAACCGCGATAAGTGAATTAGGATGGAATATTTTCATACTTATGCCACAGCAAACCTGTTGACGATCTTCCTTTTAGAAGATTAGATCCGTCTAGACATGAAATAACACCCATAGTCACCTTTGCATACATATTAAAATAAACCATTTAAGAGTTGACCTTGTAGGGGAGCAGAATCGATGGTGGACAGGAAGTGACGTCGAGGGTTTAGAGTTAAGTTTTAGCATGTTGTAGGCTATACTCACAACAGTAACCTGTGTTGTTATGATGATTACTATTATGCCTGTTGTGAGAACATTTAAACCTGCTATGAAAGGCGGCTGAAGTCTGGTGCTTCCGCGGTGGTCTCGACAAACAATTACTGACACCTAGTGGCCAATGTGGAATACTACATTCACAAGTTGGTGGGCTTAATGGTTTATACCAGGGGTAGGGAACCTATGCCAGATGCAGGCATCAAAAGAGCCACATCTGGCTCTCAAACATGTCTTAACACGATAAAAATGTATTTTTGGTTTTTTGTTCGCTGACCTTTTATTGTACATTACAGAAATCACAGTGTTAAAAACACTCAAAATATAAAACTTTGTTATGCATTTTAGTCCATCCATCCATTTTCTACCACAATGCGGGTGGCCAGAGCCAGTGCCAGCTGTCCTTCCAATATTTTCCGGGTCAAACACCAAAATTCGATTATCACTGGATAATGCGGTAGCCTATTCGCAGTAGCCTATTCGCATGAACTTCCCTTCCTTAAATCAAATAGTCAGATCGCTAATTCTGGAAAAAGAAAAAGATACGGAGTACGGTGCAAAAGCACGCAGCACCAGAAGTCGCATTAATGGTAAGAAGTAATTTATTTATTATTGGATAGCTTCAGTGTAACAATGTTAATAAAAAGAATAACTTTAGAGGTCCTCCTTAAAAATGCCCACATTTACTTGTATTCAATGTTAAAAAATATTATATGGCTCTCAAGGAAATCCATTTTAAAATATGTGGCTTTTATGGCTCTCTTAGCCAAAAAGGTTCCCGACCCCTGGTTTATACTGTGTCTGTATTTTAGTTCAGTTCATTTACCCGTTTTTCATACATGAAAGTGCTTAATTTCGGCAAAATATATGTACAATTTGCTTAAATATGCATAATTTTTGACTAATAATAGGCCATAGTGAACCACAAAACAGCAATCATTTTATTAATTTAAAAGGGAGCGTGTTCGAACCGCGATGTAGCGAAGGACGACTTATTATACTGGGTGTGTGGGTCGATGGTCATTATCGCACTTGCCCTCTGTGACATCACTGGCACACGTCTGTGATGGCATCACAGACAACATATCTTTTAGATGGTCACTGAGCTAAAGTCTCAACTGGGATATTGTGTTTGTACGACCAATTTTCAGCAACTGAAATACTATGGCAGAGTATGAACAAAATACTCCAAAAAGGCATTTAAAGCGCTTCCTCGGCCTTCAGCTGAACCTCCAAAGCAACTTTTTGCAGCTCGGGGGTGTCATTTTGTTCACATTTTTGGAGCTGTGATGTCATCTTCTCATTCTCTTCCACAAGCGAGGCGTTTTCCTGGTGCAACTTCACAACCAAGTGCTCCTTCTCCTGCAAGGCCTGCCTCATGCGCGTCTGCATGCGCTCCCACTCGCTTTTAAACAGCTGCCACTCCGCGTCGATGGTGGTGATGACGTTTTTGGTGTTCTCCTCCATGTTCTTTTTGAGTTGCTCACACTCCTCCATCCAGTACTTCCTGACATTCACGGTTTCCCTCCTGGATGCTTCCAGAGAGTGCGTAAGGTTGCTCACCTCGTCTTGCTTCAACTCCAGCAGGGTGCAAACGTCTCCTTCTTGGAGACTCTGCTTCTCCATGAGGTGTTTGAGATGCTCTGGGCCTGTCTCCTCCATTGGGGCAGTTATGGCTACAGGCAGCTCCCGACCAACGGGATTAATCTTGGATTCCTGCTCAGCCTTCAGCTCTTCCTTCAAAGAGAGGAGACTTTGTTGCAGCTCAGCAATCTCTGCTTCCAATTTGAGGAGTTGGCCAGACATGGCCCCGTTTTTCGCTCCAAGCATGCAGTTCTCATTGGTCAGCTTTGCAATGAGCTCGTCCTTCTCCTGCAGGCTGCAGCTCATGTGCCACTGAAGGCGCTCCATCTCCGTCTTGAAATAGTCGGTCGTGTCCATGTTGTGTCTCTGCATGCTCTCCAGCCTAGAGTTGAAATGGGCTTCCATCTCCTCCATCTGCCACTGCATGTTCTCCCACTGACATTGCAGGTGGGCCGCCGTTTCCTGCTCGCGGACCAGCCAACATTGCTGCCACTCAGCGTTCACCGTTGCCACCATGCTCTCAGAGACGTCCTCCCTGGCCTTCTTCAGCAGCTCATGCTCTTCCATCCAGTACCTCCGAGCCTGAACCGTTTCCGCCTGAGCAACGGCCAGCGCGTTCTTAAGGGCGCTCATCTCGTTGTCCTTTTCCCTGAGCTTTTGCTCCATCTCCGGCGTGGTCCGTCCGGACCGAGCTTCATCCAGAGCCTTGCGAAACTTCTGCCTCTCCTCATGGTGTTTTTGGCGCTCGCTGTCCATGTGCTCCCTCATGGCGGCGTTTTGGGCCGCCAGCTCCCTGTTGGAGCTCTCGCTGAAAAAGAGGGCCTGCTTGAGGCCGCCGTGTTTGTGGTAGCCTCCCTCCGCAGCCTTGCCGCGATGCCATTGCTGGTGTGGCTGAAATAACCAGAAACTTTGACTCCAAACAGGTTCAAAAAATGTGTCAAAGCTGCCATTCATGAATTAAACTCACCCTCCTTGGATAGTCTGCTTTAGCCATGGTGGCAAACTCTCTTCTGTCAGCATTTTCAGGGCCCCTTTGCTCCGTGTTATCCATGCTAATGCTTACTAATTTGCCATCATTCTTCAGCTTTTGTTGTTTATAAATGTGACTTTAATGCAGAAATGAATGGAGCTAGTGAGGCAAAGGGAGAGGTCGCGGGATCAAAGCCACTGAGTCACAAAGGTGCAAAACATCACAAAGAGGCGATGTAAAAAAAAAAAGAGAAAAAAAAAGAAAAGCCATTCGGGGGTTTGTGACACTGCTATGACACGTGTCAATCTGATGACATGTACACCGACCAATGAATCGAATAGTTCGGTTATTACACAAGTGACCACACCCCTCACGAGCAAGCAGTTTTGTGACTTTTATCTTTTCAAAGAACAGTGAACTTGGACATACTTTCGAGTAGTCAGTGTACAGCTTGTATAGTAGTATAGATTTACTATCCACTGAATGAGTCAACACACTTTACATCTCGGTTTGAATTTTGTGGCTTCACTCCATCACGTTTTTCAAAGATAAATATGTTATGCTGTTTGTGGTTGAACATTTAAGCAAGCATAAAATTGACTAAAAGCCATTAAGATGACACATTGAAATTGTGACTGTAGTATTCTACACTGGTCACTAGGTGTCAGTAATGTTACTGTAATGTTCAGTGCTACAAACACCAGACTTTGCAGGTTTGAATGATCTCACAACAGGCACAATAATAATAACATAATAATAATAATCATAACAATATCACGGGCTACTGTTGCGGCCATAACCCATGCCAGGCTAAAACTCAACTCTGAGCCCCTGACATCATTTCCTGTCCCCCACAACACATCTGGAACACATTTACTGCAACACACATGACCACGGGTCTTAGTTATGTCTTAAGTGGCTTGTTTTCTCTGATTGCATCTACTACATTGGGTAATACGAGTGTAAAAGTGACTGTATGTGTGTTATTTCATGTCTAGAGGGCTCTAATAATGTTATAAACCCTTATTTTAAAAGTTTCAAACAGGTTTTCTATAAAAATATTCCATTTATAAATAAGGAATCCTACTTTGTGGAAATTCACTTATCGTGGTCAGGTCTGGAACCAATTAAGTGCAATAAACAAGGGATTATTATATTGTCTAAATAGCTGGCAACACAGGTGAGTTGCAAGATAATTGTGTTTTGCTGACAGTCAAGTATGGTGGTGGTAGTGTCATGGTCTGGGGCTGCATGAGCGCTGCCAGCACTGCTGGGAAACATGAATTCCAGCATGTAATGTGACATTGTGAAGTAGAAACTGGGCCACACAATGAATTACTGAAGGGTTAGCTCTACTTGTCCCCTCCCACCTCCCATAGAAGAGGGGGCGTCCTCCCACCCCTGTGATGACACGTACTGTGGACCCTTCCCCGAGTCGGAACCCGAGGTCAGGGCAGTGGCCAAGTTCCTGCGCAAGCACAAGAAGCGCGTCAGAGCCTACATCTCCATCCACGCGTACGCACAAATGCTCCTCTACCCGTACTCTTACAAGTACGCCACCATCCCCAACTTCAACTGCGTGGTGAGGACGCACATCATTAAAGGCTATTGAAACCAATCCATATGCAATCTAGTCACTTGTTGGGTGTGTTACTTTTGCAGGAGTCGACAGCTCACAATGCAGTGACAGCGCTTTATTCAGCCTATGGAGTTAAGTACAGATATGGACCTGCTTCTACAACCCTTTGTGAGTACATTCCATTAGACAGGAGGTCCTTGGTGTATACGTATGGTGTCGTTGTATAATAAATTAAATAGTCGTAAAAGAAGTGACAACTCCTCACTTTTATCACTGTAGCTGTCTTGCACACTGGAAGGGGCGTTGCAAGGGATGGAGTGACAATAATGAGACCACTACACTGCTTAATTATCACTGTCCATTTCATAGGAGCAGATTCTTTCACATGTTCAAGGTGACGGTTGTGAAAGTGAAACGGCTTAGACCAAGAATGCGGCCAATGTCGGTCACATTTCTCCACTTTCTGAGCATTTTGCGACATATAATATCAGTTCATGTTTCACTTTTTTTTTCTTTGACACAGAGGAGTATGCCTTACCCTGGGAGACAAAATGAAGGGCAAAACATTGTCCTTCCTCAGTGTAACAATGCAGTGCTATGTATTCTTCCACCATGCACACAACACAAGGACTGCCTTACTTATACTGTAGATAGATGTGTAGTCACACATGCGTTCCACTTTGTGTTCCTCTCTCATAGATGTTAGCTCAGGCAGTTCCATAGACTGGGCCTACAGGAATGGCATCCCGTACGCGTTTGCATTTGAGTTGAGGGACACAGGCTACTTCGGCTTCCTGCTGCCAGAGTCACTGATCAACCCCACGTGCACTGAGACCATGAGGGCGGTGAAGGCCATCGCCTCAGGCCTGCTAAAGAAGTGTCACACCCACAGCAACACCGGCACATTACCATAAGTACAAATACACTCCTGGCTCCTCCTTACATTTGCTTTTAATACAAATACTGTCTCATTCTATGAAAATCAGAAAAATAAGCTTCTCGCAGTAAGTGGCGGCCATTGGAGCACTTGTCATGAGCCAGCGGCACTTTGATGACTCAGCAGTAAAGTACCAAAAATTGCTTTCTAGTGGACCACAAAACCTATGAACTCCTCCATTGCTGCAACACTGTTTTTTGTCAGCTGTATGTTTTTTGTGTTATTGGGAAGAAACAACCTGTCAGTTTAATTATATTGTGTCATTACTCAGGTATGGACGACAAATGTTTACTTTGGACAACTTAATAGTGTTTGAGTGTGTTATTATATACTTGAATAAATGTTCTTTGATATACAGTAGATATAACTCTGTACATGTTTGTTATTCATAAACAGTTCAAATGCTTTTAAATGGCATGGTCGGTTGATGCATTGTGAATAATGGCTAGGACTACAAGTGCCGCCTTATGGAAACTATGGATCAATAATTTTTCACCCTGTTGTCAAAAATACACAGAGAAAAATCATTTGTAAGAAAAAATGATACATGCTTTTCAGTGGCCATGTGTTAAGTTGTATTTTTTGTATTTACCTCTCATCATTCTCAAAGAATTTGTCTTATCTCTTATCTGTTCGGAAGACAGCAGAACATTTTCCCTTGACACAGTTTCATTTCAGTTAACAATAAAGCGTGGCATTTGAAAAGAAAAAAAATCCAGAGATTTAGGTATCATGATTAAAAATATATATAAATTCAGAGGGGGTTATAAAACGGATATTAAAATGCAGCTCTATTGTTATCATATACCTTATAAGAGGGTTGTTGAAGAGGTTTGTTGACCAAAAAAAATTAGTTTAAAAGTATGTACCAAGCAAGAAACTTTCAAAAATATATAAATAAATATTTAATTTAAATCATTTTATATTTAATATAGTAAAAGAGAGCGAGAGAGAGAGAAAGAGAGAGAGAGAGAGAGAGAGAAAGAGAGAGCAAGAGAGAGTGAGAGAGAGAGATAGTCATCCATCCATCCATCCATTTTCTATCCCGCTTCATCCTCATTAGGGTCGCGGGGGCATGCTGGGGCCTATCCCAGCTGACTTCGGGCGAGAGGCGGGGTACACCCTGGACTGGTCACCAGCCAATCGCAGGGCACATATAGACAAACAACCATTAACCCTCACATTCACAACTACGGGCAATTTAGAGTCGCCAGTTAACCTTTTTGGAATATGGGAGGAAACCGGAGTACCCGGAGAAAACCCACGCACGCACGGGGAGAACATGCAAACTCCACACAGAGAGGCCCAACGGAGATTCGAACCTAGATCTTCCCGATGTGGCCAACATGCTAACCATGCCGCCTATTGTTGTGTTTATTTAAAAAATAAAACCGTCTTGAATAAAAATGAAATTTCAAGAAACCACATATCAACATGCAGTAATGTTGTGCCGTTAATTAAAATAACAAAATAAAATATGCTGCATAGTAGCATGTGCTACACTATAGCAAAGCATAAAATACAGAATTAAATGTCTGTTGGAGATAACAGCCTCAAATTTGACGGTTTTCCTTTCAGTTTAAGTAAAGACGTGTGTGTTTTGAATGTTTGTGTGTGTACCTCCAAGCAGCAGCAGCATCTCCTTGCTGCCTCACTGCGGCCGCACGCCAACGTGACGTCGTTTCCTCTCCAACATGGCGCAGGAGGCAGGTCGTTGATGTCCATCTGACGGGATTGAGCCCACCTTTTGTGTGTTTGTTTTTTTTTTGTTGGTGTGGGCTGACATCGCCGAGGGGGGAGCACATCTTTTTGGACCCCCTCTCCTCTCCCTCCCTCACTCCTCCTCCAGCCTGACACACGCACACACACACATTACATTTACACACCGCGCCCCGAATTCCGGTGCGTCATGTTTGAGGGCAAAAAGACGAAAAACATGTTCCTCACTAGAGCTTTGGAGAAGATTTTGGCGGACAAGGAGGTGAAAAAAGCCCATCACTCCCAACTGCGCAAAGCCTGCGAAGTGGCACTAGGTAAGTTGTGTGTTTTTTTTGTCTCATTTAGACACGTCACGCTCCCCACTCCACTCATTAAGCCGGCTACCCTGCAACATAACCACCAAAACGCAGCCATTCCGTTCGATTACTTCAAAGACAACAGCTATCTGTGGACTGTGAGCTGTGGTGTGTTTATTCGACGAGTCGCTATTCAACGCGGAAATGGTGCAAGGAGGTGCTTGGCTGTTAAGTTGGCGATGCGAGCTTGTAGGCCGCAGGGGGGAAAACATTACCAAAAGTTGTAAAGGTTGCAGCAGCAATGTAACGTCAACATAGCGGACATGCACACGTCCCCACACACGCTATAATTATTGCAAGCGTTTAATCGCATGCCTTTAAGGCCACAATGGTTGGCGTCTCTTCCTGGTACACAAGGGACGCGTCGCCGTCCGCTCTCGCCGAGCTCATTTGTAAGGTTATTTATTGCACATTTTAGACAGTTTGGTGTTCAAACGTCGCTTTTACTTTCACGTAAATCGGAGTAGTGAAAAGAGAAGGTGACAGCTGTCACTAGCACCTTTATAACATAGGGCATAAGACGTTGTCGGAAGTACCAGGTAGCGCTTCCGGTCGTGAATGAAATAAAATACGAGTCCTTCACATTCAGATTTAGAAATGACCCTTATTTCAAGCAACGGCGATCTTTAAAATAATTTGTAACATAGTTGTGTTTACTTCCACTTACTGAAACGTTCAAGCTAGCGACTGAACCTGCTCATCTTGTTCTCTCCGCTCTTATTTTGAAGTTGGCATCACTGTACGTCCGTTTACATGTGCGTTTACATGTAGCAAGTCATGCAAACTGTGTACATTTAACAGGTGTATTTCCCAGTATAGCGCTACCGATACTTTTCAGTATAACTGAATGATTTTGTGATTTTTGCATTTAATTTGTTGATTATGATTATAATAAGAATAAAACACAGGACAAATATTTTAGGCAAACATAGAAAATATAATAAAATGTACACACATTTTTTAAGGTAAATAAAATGAAAAATAAGTAAAGCAAAAACTCCTATTGGTTTGCCTTCAAATCTTTTGGCATTTTGGCCCGAAAGCCCCATATTGATCTTAATCCACTAGTATTGAGCCGATACTACCCTGGTAACGATAATATCGAGATTTGGATTGACTTACCACCTCTAGTAATGGGAAGTTGGACTGTTTTGGATCGTCTCCAAAAGACGAGTAGGCTCTTTATTTAGTGTCATTTGTAGTAGATAAGAATGGTTTGGATTAGCATGTTGGCCACACAGTCAGGAGTGGGGGTTGGAATCTCCTCTGTGTGGAGTTTGCATGTTCTGCCTGTGTGTGTGTGGGTTTTCTCCAGGTACTCCGGTTTCCTCCCACATTCCAAAAACATGCATGTTAGCTTAATTGGCGACTCTAAATTGTCCATAGATAAGAATGTGAGTGTGAATGATTGATTGTCTATATGTGCCATGCGATTGTCCAAGTGTACCGTGCCTCTTGCCCAAAGTCAGCTGGGATAGGCTCCAGCATACCCACGCAACTCTAGTGAGGATAGGCGGCATAGAAGATGGATGGATGGACGAATGGTTTGGGTGTTGATGAGCCCCTTTTGCATTCAGTGTTTTATTAGAGGCCTTTTGCGGCTGACACTACGGAACAGGTGCATTTCCCTGTAGCTCCAACCTGCTATCAGTCAGGATTTTCCGCCAAAATATGATGCACTTGTATTTAAATTATACTAAAAGGTGTTATTTCATATGTCAGACATTATTTATGATCTGAGTGTCTTGCAACAAACAAGTTTTGTCCTACCCAGGGTGTAATATGATGCCAGCCGGGACACAATGAGACCATCTTGTGTAGCACGCAACAGGCGAACTGTCCTTTCCACACACCCACACAATCTGCATTTAAACTGTATAGGCTGACCTTGAGGTGTTTTTATAAGGACTGTGCACAAGCTTGGTCACAGTTTACAGCTCCCATGTGCATGGTAAAGTTAATCGTATGAAGAGATTCATGATCACACATGGTGGTATCAGTCATGGTGAATGTAATTAGTTATGCAGTGGAAGGTTCAAAAGGTCTTTACAGGGTAATACGCCAACTCTTGTGAATGCAAACTTTAGTGCGATAGTAGTATAGTGCATAAACAAAACGGAAAGGACTGGGTGACCCAGAATAGAGAGTGACTTACATAATCTCCTCCATCTCTCGGGGCTCTGAGACGTCTCTGAGAGCGTGCAGGCGTCCTCCTCTGTCCTGTCACTGAACATCTCTGTCATAAATCAAGCAGAATCTTTGTTACAGTTTTGGATCACACACGATTGACTATTTACACTGTTAGGGACACCCATGTACCGGATATTGACCATATTTTGAAGTGTACATAGGTATCCACCTGTGCCGATGGGACTGTTGAACCTGGGAGCATAAAGGGAACACGCACTCCCCTCCTGGTTATAAGCTTTGCACTGCTCGTACCACCACATGTGCACCCATGATAAGCACCGGGCCATAAATAAAAGTGTTTGCCAAGCAATGACTCCCTAAAGGTGACACTCAGCCTCTCCAAAATGTGAGAACAGCTTCAGAGGCTCACACATACAGTATAACCTTAGTTTTATGTGTATTAAAAAAAAAAAAATCATTAAATAAGGGTTATCCAACTATCCATCTTCTATGCCGCTTGTCCTCACTAAGGTTGCGGGGGTATGCTGGGGCCTATCCCAGCTGACTTTGGGCGAGAAGCAGGGTGCACCCTGGACTGGTCGCCAGCTAATCACAGGACACATATAGACAAACAACCATTCACACTCACATTCATACCTATGGACAATTTAGGAGTCTAAATAAGGGTTATTAATACATTTTTAAAAATAATTGTATATAATAATTACATACTGTAAATACTTGATCATTTACTTTTTTAAAATTTTTATTTTTATGGGTTTTTAGGGTTAGTTCCACCTCCCTTCTTTCGCTCCCAGAGATGAACTTTTATTCAGCGTAACACGGCCTGCACTCCATCTGAAAACATAATTATTTTATGTAGACATAACAATTTATTCAGAGGTAGTATAATTTCTATAAGCCCACCCCTCCATTTATTATACATCATCTTGTGCATATACAGTACTGTATACTCAGATGCCTCCTTGAAGTACTGAGACGAGCTACAAATGAATTATTCTGTGCACAGATGAGGCAACTGAAGAGGTTCTTTTATCAATATTTCCACTCTGGGGCATGTGTTTATTTGTATGACCTGCCGTGTTATTGATCTAGCCTCTTTGCTGGGTATAGAAAAAGAATACATCGCCTTTAGACGGCTTAGACCACGGGTGTCCAAAGTGCGGCCCGAGGGCCATTTGCGGCCCGTGGCTGTGACCTCATCGGCCCGCAGCACCATTGAAAAATGTTTAACAAGGAAACTTAAAAAAAAAAAAACAGCAGCAAAAATGGGAAAAGAGAAAAGTTGTAATCTAGCAAGAAAGAAAGCCATAATTTCACAGGAATAAAGTAACAGTATGAGGAAAAATGTCATTTTAGTAGCATGAAGTTCAAATATTAATGAATTTAATTTTTTTTTTTAGGTAAAAAACAATGAATAAAGTTGTAATTTTTGGAAACTTGGGTGTGGGGGAAAATTTATAACATGGTAATAAAGTCAAAATATTAGTAGAAGAAAATTTAAATAGTTGGAAAATTATACCCCAAAAAAATGATCAGAAATTTTACCAGAGTAAAGTCAAAATATTAAGAGAAAAAAAGTTTTCTAATGAGGAAAAAAGCAATTTTATGAGAATAAACTTGAAATATGAGGAAAAATATCATTTTAGTAACAATGATGATTATTGTTTTAAAAGATTATGAGAAGAGGAGGAAGAGGAACAAAAAGAAAGCTGAAATGAAGTAGTTGAAAAATAAACAAAAAAAGCAGAAATGGGAAAAAAACAGCTGTAATTTTACAGGAATAAAGTAAAAATATTAAGAAAAAAAGTCAAAATCGAATGAAGAACAAAAGTCGCAATTTTACAAGAATAAACTTGTATTATTATGGAAAAAACTTCATTTTTAGTAGCATCTTACCTCGATTACAAAAGTGAAATGCAGTTTTTTCTTGATCTACATATAGCGTCTTAGCATATCTGTGTTGGTTTACAAAACATCATAGTGTCCCTTGCATCCTTTCATTTTCAGTATGTGGCCCTCGCTGGAAAAAGTTTGGACACCCCTGTCTTAGACAAAAGAGATCTCACAAATATGGCCGACCTTTTGAAAACACAGGACGCCGGTAGCATCAATTATAATATTTTCCACTAAAAGAATATTATCGTCATAATTTTGGGTGTCATTCTAAAAATATATGGGGCATGGATGATCTATTCATCCGGGGAAATTGAGGATAGCAAGGGAATACATCCCCTTTAAGAGGAAAGTTTACAAAACAAAGACACCACTCAAAACACAGTATGTCATTAGCATCAGCGAAAATAATAATATAGTAGTCAGGGCTACAATTTTGAGTGTTATTGACTAATAACTGGTGCAGCTAGTATACCTAGCCTTAGCAACTAGAGATACGATCCCTTTTACAAGACAAAAAGCTTGTAGATTCAGTAACTGAATCGCACTTTACCGACTACCACATTGCGTACATATGTAACCTCTGAAGTCTTGCAAAATTTCAGACTAAGTATTTTGCTTTTTCTTCGGCTTTTTGCAACGCTGACTCGCCTCAACAAGGGGCGGTGGAGAGGAAAAGCGTGAGGAGAGTCAAGAAAATATGCCAGAAGTTGCGTAGACAGTTGCGTACACAAGGAAGACTCGTTATCAAAGCTAAGATCTTCCCACCGTACCCTCCCTCCGAGCTGTTTTTCTCAGCACCAGGCTTCATGATGAAGCATATCGAGAGTGTCTCCGGAGGGTAGTCTGTTTGGATGTCGCCCCACCCCTCCCTGGATCAGCTGCGATGCGCTGCCTTTTAATTGACGAGTCCCAGGCACTCTTGGGAGAGTTTGGCCGTGTTTATTGCTGCATTCGAGACTGCTGGGAAGGAGGGATTTATCGCACTCTGATCTTACGAGGTCTGACCTCAAAGCACAGCAGTCGAATGTAAAAGAAAAATATGGCAGACGACCTCGATGAGCTTGTTTTGTTTGGATAGCGATATGCAAAAGTTCACTATGCTTGGTAAACAAAGTTGGGCCGGTCCTTTAAGCAGAATAACATAAATAATACAAACTTTGTAGATGGGTGGTGCATGGCTCAAGGAAGAACCCATTGCATTTTGGTGAGGATCTGGGTAAAAGTACCATTTGAGTCAATTCCATTAATGGAATTATCCACCCTGTAGAACCATCTGTCCTTCATCCTCCATGGACCAAGATGTAGCTTGTTAACAGAAACTTGGCTCTGGTGGAGGTCAGCGTGCTTCTGAATGGCACTGTAGTCATTACTGCATTGTCAAAACAGCAAATCTAATCAATCTAATTTCTATGAAAACCTGCAAAACAGTAGTGTTATATTGTAATATAGTATATTATACAGTGTAAAATAAAAATAAGAAGTATTTTAGTGTGTCTTGCAGGGCATTATTGTTGTGTAATGTGTAACTCCTTGTTAGAGGTCTGAAATTTCCCAGCTTCCAGGAAGGCAGCCTATTTAAATGGATGTGTGTTGTAACCACTGGCTTGTGTGCAAACAGCGTGCTGGCCAGTATGTGCTCTTATTGAATTAGTCCTGATCCATCAGCTTAAGTTGCCCAGCCAGGTGTTTGTTTCATTCATTGCGTGGCTGCAGAATGGAAAAGATTCCGCAGAGTGTGGTTTTTGTGTCACTGGTGTGTTGCATTTCATGTGTGCTCACCTGAAGTCTATTCTTAGCAGGCGGCCTAGAAGGCATGTGAATGACGGGGGCTGCGAGTGTGCGAGCGGAGTGTTTAAATGTACAAGCGAAGCCCCCCTTGGGTACAAACAACAGCATGAAATTGAAAGTCAGAGCAGATGAACTGTGGCTTAAACGAGCCGGTTTGCTGGTTCTAATTGATATTTGGAATGAAAATCAAGTCTTTCTGCGGCAAAATATTGGAACTCCTGGAAATGACTAAACCACCTTATATACTGCAAAACTATATAATCTGTTTTTAATACGAAGAAGAAGAAATGAAAGCAGTGTGTTCATATGTCACCTGTAATCAGAGCTTACCTACAATGCAACCTTTGGGGTGGGAGGAGCTTCTGTTAGTAGAATGTTAGGACCCACCTCCTCGACGAGCATGTGGACTTTGATGCGATGCATCACAAAGGACATTTGAGAGTCAAAATATTGAAGACTGCTGACTACAATCACAGTAATAAAAATATTGAATACAGAATATTGCGGTTTGATCATCTCGGTATCTTTATTGTAGTATTCTGGTCACTAGGCGGCAGTAATGGCACAAAACATTGAGACATTCTTACATTACATTACCTTAACACTGCGTGAAGTCAGCCATGACATGTCCGACATGATAGAGTGGAAAAAAAGTTCTCCTTCCATTCTGTGTGGAAGTGGTAAGTTTTTGTCTTCTTAAGTGTAGAAGAAATAAACTCGAGGCTAACTGATTAGCTCGCTAGAGGCCTTCTCGAGTCCCTACAGCATAAGAGTTGCACAATATGGTGTAAACAATGAATAATAGGAGTGTAAAGGTGACTATAGGGGTGTTATTTCATGTCTAATAATGTTAAAATAATGTCTGTTGAATAATGTTAACTCTT
The DNA here is from genome assembly GCF_027744805.1 of Dunckerocampus dactyliophorus. Taxonomy (NCBI): domain Eukaryota; kingdom Metazoa; phylum Chordata; class Actinopteri; order Syngnathiformes; family Syngnathidae; genus Dunckerocampus; species Dunckerocampus dactyliophorus. The sequence goes on along the minus strand of NC_072839.1, from coordinate 11,768,176 downwards.
TCAATGCCAAAGACATCTATTGAGCTACAGATCAAAGTCTTATCATCTTGTATGTGAATTTCTGACTTGTAGGAAATGTATTTCTGTACCGGTAGGGGGGCAACAATTCTCTTTTCCTCCAACCGACAGCGACAGATTGCCTATGAAGAAGACGGATTGTGGGTCGAGAGAGGAAAATGGCGAAACACATGCAGAAATGGAGCGGAGACAAAAAATACAGGCAGCTAACACTGTCACAGAGCTTGTCTGGTGGTGGAGCTACCTTTTGTGGTGACGCGATCGTGAAAGATAGAGGTGACGTACACACAAATGCAGTTGACAACGGCAGCCGAAGGAACAAGCTAGTGGTTAGCGTTGCTGAGCCATGTGGCGCAACACCGGAGCCTGACAGTGGAAGCAGTTCAGAGTCGGGTGACTCAGAACCCGACGCTGATTCTTCTGACGAGTGGCTGCCGTCTGGATCGGTCAGCAGCAGGGATTCATCCCCACATCCAGCAGACGCCACCGTCACACTGCTTGAATTTGCTTCTCTGCAGAAAAAGCTTGTTTTCTGTTTTTTGGTCAAAATGTTCTACCGACAATAAGATCCAAAAAGGCTAGAAACAAACTTTTTTTCTGATGAAAGAAGAAAGTTTAAAGTTTCTTTAAATCGTTTCAATGTTTATGTAGTCCTAAAACTCAATATTCTGTGGGTCTTGAAAGTTCAGCAAAAATGCCCAAAAACTCTGGCAGTATGGAGCTCTCTGCTCTGAACATGACTGGCAGGCAATGGGTTAAAAACCATATTTATAAAGCCATAAACAGCTTTTCTATGCTCTCTATGCTTTCTATGCTAACTACGAAAATATTCACTTTATTAACATTAAATCCTATATTGCAGAAACTCATTTATCATGTGTGGAACCAATTAACCGCTATAAGCGAGGGACGACTGTATGCTCCTATTGGCACTAATGAGTCTTCTGTAGTTGCCGGGTGCGTGAAAAGCAAATAACTATGCATCAGAAACATTGACATGAATGATTAATGACATTAGCTGCATCTGAAGTATCAAGTAAGTAACTACCTCTGCATGCACTTTAAAATGTTGGTTTGATGATTCAGGTGTTGGTTTGAAACTACACTTGCAGCACTCTTGTTTACAGTGAACTCATCACCAGTATTACTGCTGGCTAAGCAGTTTGCTCCTGAACACTATTACAACATTGGTTCTGTTGCTGCTGCATTGTGTGCAATATACGAGTGAATGAATGACCATACGCTCCAAATCATCAGTTTAAAAACTCTCATCCAAAGGTGGTTTTTAGGGCAAAAAGGGTGTCCTGGGATGTGATATACAGCAAGAGAGAGACATACTTTTTATCAAGCAGCTCTCTGATGTGAGCAAGCGTCGCTGAATCATGCAGCTCATTTGCATCCCGAGAGGCTGACTGACTCACTGTTGTATTTATTGTGCACAGCATATCGAAGCCACGATCGGCTTGTGCTGTGAATGAAAGGATCGTCTCGTTGATAGCAGCCTCCCTCTTTTTGAAACATGAATAAAGCCGTGTTTGACAATGATGCCACTCTGGCGGGGGACCTGACGGCGTTTATTCATACTCAACAGTGAGAGCGCCAGTCCCCGTAACACATTTTAACCTACATTTGAACCTGTAAAGCTCCTGTCGGCCGTCATGCAGTGTACAGGGCTGTTCGAGGACTGATTGGCAGCCCCCAGCGAGTCGTTCAGCCATCAGATGCAGCTCTGGCATGATGGAAATTTAGTTGTCATTGGCAGTTAGGACTAGTTTTACCTCTACAGGTGCCACGGTCTTTTCGAAGTACCTGCATTCCTTCATGATTGGAGGAGCAAAAGGCAGTTGGAGGAATGACCCTTCTGCCCTGCTGTTACCTTGAATGGATGACCAACTTGAAGGTCTCATATTAGGATAGTATTTTCCAACAATTTGAAATAAGTCTGAGGTGCCACAATAGCGTATTGGAAGTTTGTTGTAGAAAAATCTAGACTTGATGCTGGAATTGGGATTTTTGGTCCGGCTTAGTGGGATCACGCTGTATTGTTTTAATACTAATGAGCTGAGATAGTGACTTACAGGTGTTGGTTTCATTTCATGCGAGTGTAAATAAAGCAGACATTTCCACTCACCTTTTGGAGTGTGTCCGGGGGGGGGGGGGGGGGTACTTGTCCATTTATGAGGTCAGAGGTCACTGCAAACAGCATTTCTGGAAGAGAAATGCGCACAAACAGTCAACTAATGGATGACCGGTGCAGAAATACACACACATGTACAAGACAGGTGGTGAAAGGTGGTCGCCATATTGGCTGAGTCAGTAGCCCTCAGATAATTAGCTCTTAGTGTGTGTCAGGGGCCCTGATGGGGGAACTGCCACCTAAGGAATTGAAACAGTGAAACCATGGCAACGGTGCTGCCGTTGAAGGTGAACAGATAAATTAAAGTTGTGGACACTTAAGGAGCATTGCAACAAGCTAAAACAAACACAGCGGCTAGCGCAGATGGGAGGAGATTAGCACTTTATGGCTTAAATACGCCCTTACACGTATACATTCTGTGTGTGTGTATCTTCCCTTCAGGCCAGCAGGAGACTTTGTACACTCTCTCTGCAGAGCCACTCATCCCAAGTAACACTGTCTTTTCTCTCTGTCCTGCTTTGTCAAAATTCCTCACGGCTGTCATGTGTGATGCAGACATAGTGCTCGCTACTCTTCCTCGCTCTAGTGACTTAACATGACAAAGACGGGGGGCCATGCAGGGGGCTTTTGGGAACAAACAATAATACACCCAAACAAGAACTGTAGTTTGCAGCTCAGACTAACCCTGTTCAACTGGTGGCCCGTGGGCCTAATTCAACCCAAACTTGGGAGAGTAATGGTTTTGGAAAACAGAAGCAGTAGTATTGTGTTGAGCAGGGGTCTCAAGCCTTTGAGAGCCACATACTGACAAATGAAAGGATGCTCGGGCGACTTTGATATTTTGTAATAAACCAACACGTCGAGATATGCTAAGAAGTTATATATATTTCAAGAAAGAACTGCATCTCATCTTTGTGATTATAGATTAAAAAGCATATTGTTAATATGAGCTTCAGTCTTTGTTCTTTTTTTCATTTTTGGTGGGTTTTTTTTTTATTTTTAATTTTCCAAATATTTCTTCTTCAATAATCCTCATAAATGTTCTTCTTGTAATGTAATGACTTTATTCCCATAATATACTTTTTCCCCAAGCTAATTTTTCAAAAAATATTCTTTATTCATTTTGTTTTGTTTCTCATAATATTACGACTTTTAAAAAAGATAATTTGGTCTTTAATAGTTCAACTCTGTGCTACGACAATTACTTTTTTTCTGCATATTACGAGTTTATTCTCGTAAATTTGCAACTTTTTTTTCGTTAGAATACGACGTGTAAAATCACCGTTGTTTTTTGTTTTTTTCCATTTCTGCAGTTTTTTTCCAACTATTTCAACTTCGTTCTTTTAAATTTTCTTCTTGTCAATGATGACTTTATTACCATAATATTTAAACTTTTTCCCCAAACTGATTTTCCAAAAATTACAGCTTTATTTTATTTTGTTTGTTTCTCATAATATTATGAATAAAAAAATATGTATACAAATATTTTTGTATTTCACCTCAGTGCTATGAAAATGATTTATTTTATTTATTTTTCCTCATAATATTACCAGTTTATTCACCTAAAATTTCATTTTTTTCTCGTTAGAATACATATTTTTTTCTCCTAATATTTTGACTTTATTATTTTGAATTTACTGCTGATTCTTCCATTTTAGCTGTTTTCTTTTTTGTTTTTGTTTTGTTGTTAAATTTTATTTTTAGAATGCCCCCGAGCCGCACTTTGGACTTTTGATTTAGATTCCTGAAAACAGCAAAGCATACCCCTGTCGTGAAGAATATCTTTGACTCAGGTTAACGTAGTAATCTTTGTCTTAATTTCTGACTTTCTGACTTTATTTGTGACCACCTTTTGGTGAAGTAAAAGTGTTAAGATATGACTGAGCCTTGCGATGGCGTTATATACAAAACATAGTGAAGGAAGAAGCTCTTTGCCTTCTCTAAGTGTGGTCTCACGCTCCAGTTTTTATAAAGTCATCTAACTCTACAGTGAAAATGTTCTAACCATAATCTCTTTTAATCCCAATTTTAAACACTAAATATTATATGAAAAGTTATCCTCAGCCTGGCAGCAGTGAAATAATGAAGCCGTCTCGGTGCGGTCTCTTGCAAGTTAGCGCCACAAAAGCTTCCTCATGGAGGGGCTGCCGTTTTAACTGGCATCACTCTCTTGTGCTCTGTACTCTATTTCGGTCTCTCTTTTTGTCTTTCCCTTATCCCTCCTTCCTCTGTGCGCGTGTGCTCAATGAGTACATGTAACCGCTTTCATGCCCCACAGATCTGTGGGATAAACACAAATGTCTGCTCTGGCTGGCACAGACGCCACTGCACCGACTAATGGGTTACATTTTTTTGTGGTGAGGGAGTGAGCCAAGGCTAAACACATATGCAGTATCTCACGAAAGTGAGTATAACCCTCACATTTCAGCAGCCATTTTTACTGCAGTTAATCTATTCAAGGGACAAGACTATAGAAATAAAACTCGGACATGCTTTGAAGCCATTATTGTCAAAATAGCTGGCAACCAGTGCGCGCTAAGATAATTGTGTCTTGTCTACAAGAACAAGCACGGTGTGGAGGTAGCGTCATGGTCTGGGGCCCCATGAGTGCTGCCGGCACTGGGGAGCTCTGGTTCATTGAGCGGGAACATAAATTCCAACATGTAATGTGCATGTTTGCGTGTGCCGCACAGGCTGGATGACAAGATGGTTCACTCTGTCTGTGCGCATTGGTTCTATAGTGGAATGAAGAGAGTGTGAGCCCCCTTCTCATTCAGCCTCTTTGTGGAGGCGGGGCCACTATTGAGTGGCTACAGAGGCTTAGCAGTTAGCCTCGTGAGGCAGCGTACGCTGACATGAATGAAGGCACAGAAGCGATGGTTTCTGAGGCGAAGGCCACAGCTGACAACCTCGGTGTGCGGGGGAAAAAACGACAGATGGAGGTGCCTCGGGCAGCGGAGCTTTCGTCCCGACAGTCAACGCTTACTGAGGCGTTTGGTCGGCAATGTAAATAAATATAAACAAAAAACTCTGCAAAATGGTGCACACTCACAGACAGTGTCGCTCGCTACATTTCAAAAGAAATGTAACCATTCAATACGGTTAAATGGCATATGTGGCATATATTTTAAACAACGTACCGTACATACAGGCAACTTCTGTGTCGAGCTAATGTGTTTCACACAGGTACACTATACTTTAGTACCATCTAGTGGTTCAAACGTGAATTACACCTCTCGTGACAATTAATTTAAAAAATTGTCTAAAAAAATGTTGACGATGGTGTCGATTATCGGCGATAATATGTAGCGCAGTTAGCGCAGATAGAAAAATTTGTTAACGTGACAGGCCTAGACATTGTGAAACAAAGTGTTTTCCAAAATGATAAGTCCAAACCCACTTCTTCAACCAGCAAACTAGTTTAAACTGAAGAAATGCTCCTCTGCTGGCTGCAGCCAAGTCGTGCGCTCCTGCTTTGCCTCAATTGCTTGAAAATGCAATTAATCAAATATAAATCCACACAATTAACAGAATTAAGTCAGTTAATTCTTGGTGTCAGTGGCTATACTGAAAACTGCATCGCATTTCCCAAAGTTTCCCCAACTACAATATTTTTTCCCTTTTTTCTCTTTTTCAGAGGAAATCAAAGAGGAATCAGAAAAATTAAGGTAAGTCTCAGCTGTCCTTTGAACAAGTTTTGTCTTGTGTGTTGTTAATGTATTCTCCCGAGTTCAACTAAAGGGTACTAGAACACTTGGTGTGCGTCTCGAGAGGTGTGCTTTTTATTGTTCAGTCCCATCTAAGCCCCTTTTTCCTTCTCCAGTAATGGCTTTCTTGACAAACCCCTGCCTCATGCTGCGTGTGTGTGTTGCCAAGTAACGTGGCTTCTGGAATGAGTGCCTTTCCCTCCATCTTCACTTGTTATTGGCTCCCACTCCCTTCATATTAACAATGTAACTGCAAGATGAAAAACACGTATTTACATTTTCATATCAGCAGCACTCAGCAAGCCTCAACTAGGAATACTTTTACCGAGCCTGCAGGCCTTTTAAATGGCTTTAATCAATGTGCGATGCAGGCATACAAGTTTAGACTAAATAGTCACAGTGTGCCTGCTGTGATATGATAGATGGTGGAGGAGCCATTGAAGCAGGTTGCATCAAATATCAGTGACTGGGATGTCACTTCTTCTCAGGGACGTTCATTAGATATCAACTTTTGTCTGTTTTGTTTGGCCAGCCCTTTGGTTGCATGTCATTTAAAAGTTTATGGACAGAAAGTCAGTAATGGACCTCAATGGCCAAGTTTGGACCCTTTTTTTTTTTTTTTTTTTGCTTCTGAAGAAAGTTTTACAGAAAAGAGTTTGTAACGGACAGAAATGTTCACACCTGCATTTGGAATCAAAGGCCCAAATTGGCTTAATATCCCATAGCATCCATTAAGAGGCATGTATTACCAAATTTAGTAACCTTTTTAAAATCTCAAATTTGGATTTTTATGTAAAACATTTTTTAAAAGTATAATGCTGCAGAAATACAGACCAAATATGACAATAAAGTCGTAATACAACAAGAAAAAAATGGAATTACATACAAGTAAATATAATATATAGTATATATATATTTTTTTTTACAAATTTTACAGATATTAGCATACTAACCATAGCATTCTAACACTTAGCATAATAGTGTTCACTTATGAAAATGGCTAAAAATATTACTATGACAATGTTAGCATCCTTTAAAAAAAGAATCCTTTAAAAAATTCCTGGATCTAGATGGTGATCCGGATCACCCCCAAAATTTAAGCAGTTTTTCCATATCCAATTTCCGACAATTCCTGAAAATGTAATTGAAATCCATTCAGAAATTTTCAAGTCATTTTGAACACAGACAAACAAAGATAAACGCCGGCAAAATCATAACCTCTGTACTGCGCTTGCTCTTTGTGCTGCGCTTGGTGGGAGTAAAAATAAGGATTTAGTGGGGGCTTGTATGGGTGAATAAAGGGAGTGCTGGGGTCCCCACAGAGACATTTAGGCTCCGCCCACACAGAGTCTGAATCATAAAAGGGGGCGCACTGCTGTGGTCAAGTGAGACAATGCTCTTCGCCCAATCACAGCTTTGCTCTGATGCCCAAAAGACTGAAACAGCCATCCCTCTCTTAAATCCACACAGCCCACACATCCTCTTTTGTTTGCTCTTGCTTCCCTACAAACATTGTCTGTCTCTTCCTCTGGGTCTTGCAATGAGTCGTGTCCAGTCGTACTTGAGCTAGCTGGTCCCTTCTTAACAGGCTGAGGTCATCCTCTTTCGTTGCCAAGACATAAACACTGCGGCCCCTCCCGCTGGCTGTCTGCATCTTCTGGGTGTGGCGGCAGTGGAGGATGCTCCATGCGTATCAAAGCCATGTGGGCTTTGAAGAATTGGGGAAGAAATTAGCGATGTCACTCGACGCAAGGGTTTAGCGGCTTATGCGAGGCCTTGAGATGCTTTGTCAGCATGAGAGCACGGCAAAGTCTGATTAGTGACACCCCTTCTTAGACGGATTAAGTGCAGAATTTGAGGCTCGTGGCCAAGATGCTTAGTTGAGTGTTTTAGTTTCAGCCCCACCATCCAACCTTTTTGAGTGAAATATAGCCTATATAGACGGTTTAAAAGTGTTTATAGTAAGCCCTGATGGGACTGAAAGCTACTATTAATGCTAATGAGGTGTGTTTGCCCACGCCTGTTTCCAAAAGTGTGTGTGTCGCGATTGTGCTTTTTATTCACGGTATACTCTGCTCTTGTCCAACCTAATAGATGCCATATATCACATGCAACAACGTAACATGAAGGAGTTGGACAGGAGGACACAAACGTAACGCGACACTAGCACAGCTCTGTGAGCTAAGGTGCTAACATTACGCTCACATGTTAACAGCAACATCATGTTAGGTCGGGGTGTTCTCAAATGGTCTCAACCTGGGACCCACATTTTCCAATGGTAGTAAGTCGTGACCCTCTTTTATTGAAGTGATTTTTATTTTTTATTAGTTTTTAGCATTTTTTTTACACTTCAAGTCATTTTTATTTATTTTTTACAGTTTGATTTAGGTCATTTGAATTTTTCTTTATTTGTATTACATTTTTACACAATAATTTCAGTCATTTTTCACTTGTATTTATTTATTTTTTACAATGTAACTTTTTGTATTTTTGTATTTTTATATTTTTTACATTTTCATTTCATTATTATTTTTTTTTATTTTATGTAAGTAATTTTTATTTTTTCTATTTTTTACATTTTTACCCTTTATTCTTTTTTTTACACTTTCATTTCAAGTCATTTTATTTCATATTGCTGTCTGCGACCCACCCAGAATGGATCCGCGACCCACTTTTGGGTCCCAATTCACCATTTGAGAACCACTGTGCTAGGTTAGCGTATTCGCTAAAGAAAAAAAAAGACACGTCTGTAGCTCACTGACGGATAGTTCGCGGAGCTTTATTTTAAGACTTGTAGCGAAGTCTGGGCCTTCTTCTCCCAATAGTGTAGCAAACAAGTGAAGGAGATGATGAATTTTCTTCATGTTTGGTGCTCATAAGATGGATCTAGGATGCAAATTGATGTTAGAACATCATTAAAGATTCATTTTTGCACAGTAGGGGACCTTTTAAAGGTCAGACCTTGTGAGCTCCAACGAGGATATGTCCCATATCCCAGTTTTCTTGAATGCAGCATACCTCCTCATCCCTCATTTTCTTTTGTTTCCCAACCTAGTCCGCCGAGCGGAGATGGTAAATCAGGTTCTGGCACTTTACCGCCCATCAAATCAAAGACAAACTTTATCGAAGCCGACAAGTACTTCTTGCCGTTCGAACTGGCTTGTCAGTCCAAATGTCCCCGCATCGTCATCACCTCGCTCGACTGTTTACAGGTCAGTGGTTGGCCCTAAAGCGGTTCTACAAGCCAGTCCAGTCCCGTTTGAAGCCTCATATTCTGTATGTTTTTGTGCATGTAGAAGCTGATAGCGTACGGCCACCTTACAGGCAGCGCTCCAGACAGCACTGCCCCGGGCAAGAAGCTCATAGATCGGATCATCGAGACCATCTGCGCATGCTTTCAGGGGCCGCAGACGGACGAGGGCGTGCAGCTGCAGATCATCAAGGTTGGAAACGGGCTGCCAAAGCGTGTCGACCTCAAGTCCTCATAACACCTTCTTTCTCTTCCCTAGGCTCTACTGACGGCCGTGACCTCGCAGCATATCGAGATCCACGAGGGCACCGTGCTGCAGGCGGTGCGCACCTGCTACAACATCTACCTAGCCAGCAAGAACCTCATCAACCAGACAACAGCCAAGGCTACGCTCACCCAGATGCTTAACGTCATCTTCGCCCGCATGGAGAACCAAGCAGTACGTTGTGTCTTCCAGCTTGACAACACACACACACACACACACACAGTCATCACCTCCTGGTGTCATCACTGGACCTTTTATAGGTGTACAAAACAAAAGCTTGCTCTAATGTCATCTTTTTCTTTTTGAATGACACTTTCCCTCCCTTCCTCCTCCACACCTTCCTCCTCCCCTCTCTGTGGGACACATAGCTAACAAATCACAAGCTATCTTGGTCTCTGGCCTCCAGAAAGCGTGATCGCCAGGTAAAGAGTGCAGGACTGCCGTGACTTCTCACTTGCCTGATCCACAAACGTCTTCCACTCTCTGTGCACTTCTGTGTGTTTGCGCTCTTCTTCGTCCTCTTCCGTCCATGCGTGCACACGGTTTGCTGTCCTTCCCGCACCACATGCTTGCCCGTGACTTCATCTCGCTTGTGCCAGTTTACATTTTAAGTTGACATGCTCCTCCTGGATGTTTGCTTCCCTCATACTGAAGGTCAGAGGCCTCATTGTACCCTTCCAAATTGCACTTCCGCCCAAAATTGTGTTTACATGTTGAGAAATGCTATTTCTGAGGCAAACTGTCAATGAACGGAAGTGAATTGAGGGCTTTAAGGCTGGTTAATACATGGCAGCATATCATAGCAATGCCCACAAGCTCTCATAGGTCTACCACCAAGCAGTTTGATCTCGTTTGATATGACATTAGTACCCTGCCTTCTCTATGTAAGGTACCAAAATACAGTGGAAGAAGGATATTCCGAAAATACAAGTGAAAAGTTACGGGAATAAAGTCATAATATTACCAGAAAAGCGTCATTATACAAAAATAACAACATATTATGGGACGTTGATATGATTTTTGAAATATTAGTGTCATAATTAAAATTTTCCCATAGGAATTTTCCCAGTGTCAAACTGCTGTCATCATAAAGTCTTTATTAACTGTACAGGCAATGTTTTAAGAAAGAAGTTAACCGATAAGTAAAATAATGGTGTGATGACATGTGACGGACACATAACTGAAGAGGACTTGATAAGTCACGCTTTTTAATATTCAGAACCGTAAGACAAGCGTAAAAAGAAGTTAACAGCCGTAAATCAAGGTTTTCCTCAATAAGCTCCATTTCTATGGCTCTATGGTGGCATCACAAAGTGGGCTAAAATGCTGGTTGATACATGGAAGCATATCATGGCAATCCCCACATACTCCCCTAGAGCTTTCAGCGAGCAGTTTGGTCCAGTTTGTATGACACTGGCAGGGTACGTTTCCCTTGTAGGGTACCGAAATACATTGGAAGTCGGATATAAGTCAACTGGACAGGCAAAGTTTTAAGTGTGAAAAGGAGTAAAATGTAAAACCACTCGTCTAATTTTGATGGCAGAGGGAAGTGTAAGTCATGCTTTTTAATGTTTATATTATATTTAACATAAATCTATTTGATATTTAACGGTCGCAAATTAGCAGCGACAACACAACTGCATGTACCGCATTTGTCGATGTGTACCATTTCTGTGGTCATCAAAAGCAAAACATACTCATGGAGTTTAGCCTTTAGTCTCGCAGATAGTATTTCCAGGTATATTTTCTCCCAAAAGTACCCCAGATCACCAGTGGTTCCATTGTAAGTGATCCTTACCACTTTTTGGCACCCTACCCAACACAGGGGTACTAAAGGGGTGGAGCTAGACACACTGAACCGTACAGCTCGGCGGAAACTTTAGAGGCCCTTTTGTTCAGTGATCCACTTTCAGTGTGTCGATGCGTCCTGCACACACACACGCGCACACACTATAACACACACTCAAGCCGTCGCTATCTGCCTGGGGTGGCATTTAAATAATGAGCTTAGTTTGTTTCGCGCCGCCTCAGCTGTCGTCTCCATCGGAGGTGGCCTTACGCTCGATACTAATTGTTTCGGTCAGGATGTTAATTTCATTTAGCGGCTGGCATTTTTAAAAGGATAAACTTGATGACTTTAGGCTGTCTAAGGAGAATGTAATAAGATGATTATGATGAGGAGCGAGGCCATCTATCATCATTGTTTTGTGTGTGTTTGTGTGTGACCCGTGTCTCCTTCACCTATTGTGCTTTTTCTTTCCTCCACACTTTTGATATGAATCTGACTAAAAAGCACTTGGAATGGCACTTGAACGCACCATAGACTGTTAATTTAGCTTGGCTGAAGGACTGTCGCTGCTTGCTCTCAGCGGTTTGTTTGTGTTTGCCACCAAATAGTGCCATATGTTTCTCCACGTACGAGCACGTTGTCCTTCTGTGCCCAATCAAACCGCCTCCGCAAAGATATGTCAGGAGCTCAAACGCACACTTGGGTCTCGGGACCCAGTGAGCTCCCGAGCCAAAAAAGGAGGGGCCAGCATGAATCAGTTCCACACAGCTAGTTTTACTGCTGTCCTACTTCTCACTTGTAGTCATATATGAGAGACTATTTGGGCTGCACTGAAAAAGTGAAAATATTAAGAAAATGAAGTCATAGCATTATGGGAATGAAGTCATAATATACAGTATATGTAACTAATTCTATGGTCATGGTCATCATTTCCTCTTTCCCCATCACAAAGGGGACTAAAAGAGGGCTATAAGGCTGATTTATACAAGCAGCATATCATAGCAATCCCCACAAACCTCCCTAGGCCTTCCACCAAGCAGTTTGATCCAGCTTGGTATGATGTTGGTACCCTACAATTCCCCTTGTAGTGTGCCAAAATAAAAAAGGAGTATCTCAAAATACAAGTGAAATGTTCCAGGAATAAAGTCATAATTTTACAAGAATAAATATAAAATATTGTGAGAATATAACCGAAATATACAACAAGAACGTTTAAATATTAGTGTCATGATTTACCCAAAAAAAACTTAATTTCATTATGACGGCGTTAAGGTTTTGTATCTTATTTTTTTATGTTATTTTAATAAACAAAAAACTTTTCTCATAAATTACATTTTTTCAGTAAAACTGTATTCTCGTATTATTACAACAATTCTCGTACAGCTAGGACTTTTTTCTTGCAGTATTGTGACTTTATTCTTGAAATGTATCTACTAATCATTTTTCTCGTCATTTCAGTGTATACTATTTCCCCTCAGTGCAGCTCTAATACTGTTTTGTACACACACACACACACACACACACACACACACACACACGCACACCAGTTGCAGTTTGAATTAGGATCACTCGCTTGAACATCATGAGGCGTTCTGGAGCCTTAGGGAATGCAAATGTTTTTTTAAAGTTCTAATTGAGTTTGTTAACCTTAACCTCCTTTTCTCTCTGCGTGCATGTGTGTGTGCTTTTGTTTTTAATTTTTTTATGCATGTGTGTGAACTCCACCCGACCCGCTGTTCAGTTGCAGGAGGCGAAGCAGCTGGAAAGAGAGCGTCACCGGCAGCACTCCCCGCTCACCCAGAACAGCACGGAGCCAGACTCCCCTCAGCTACAAGCGCACACGCCGGCCAAAGCCCCCAGCCAGGAGGCCAACGGGCCCGTCACCCCTCTGACTCCGTGCATCACCGCCCCGTCCACCCCGTCGTCGCCCTCCACGCCGGCCCCTGAGGGCGACGACAGCAGCAGCAGGTCTTCGCCCGGGGAGCGGAGGCCTGTCTACGAGAGCCCCGATCCGGAAAACGGTTCGGAATTCTGCGGGGCTGAGAATGAACAGACTGAGGCAGACCAAGCCACGGCGGCAGCACAGAGTAAGTCATTTGACTACTGGTTGGATTGTGCCGCGATGTAGACTTGGACTACATGAGTCCTTTTTTTTCCAGATGCAGCAGGCGAGGAGGAAGAGGAGGACAGTGAAGAAGGTCCAAACTACGAGGAAAAAGCGCAGGAGATTGTGCAGAGCATCCTGCAAGAGGTGGTCAACACCGTGGCAGGAGGTGAGGTTCTCCTCGTCCAGGTCCAGCTACCTCTAGATCAGGGGTGTCCATAGTTTTTCGACTTGCTCTATTTTTCCCATTTTTGCTGTTTTTTTTTTTGGGTTGAATTTAATTTTTACAGTGTGCCGCGGGCCAATAAAAAACAAGCAGCAGGCCGCACTTTGGACACCTCTGTTCTAGCTAGACCTATCAACGCGCTCTTTCGCAGGTCACTGCCTGGACCCCGCCCATCTCTGCTCCGACTCCAAGGACCAGACGAGCGAGCCGGCGCAGTCGGAGCAGGCCGAGGCGGTCCCGAAGGCCTCCCAGAACTCCCTGGAGGAGGAGAGCACGCTGGGGAGCGACAGCGAGCACGTGCATGCTAATGGAATCCCCGGCACGCCCATTTCCGCCAGCTTTACGCCGTCGCTGCCTGACGACAGACTGTCCGTCTCGTCCACTGACACTCAGGTGACTTACGCCGCCTAAATTTAAGATTATTTATGTATTGAATCGTCTATGATGAGTCATTCAGTCTGCATTTAGTGAGTCATTGCAGTGAATCAAAATTAATAAATGAAGGCTTCATTGGATTATTAAATTCATTTGCATGAAACTTCTGGAGAATGTCTGGAGGATCTTCCTTCATTAAAATGTCACTATGCTCAAAATTTCTTCATAAAGATCACAGTACTCAATTTTGTGAATAAAGATGCAAAGTATTAATATTCCAATCAAAAACTTATAATACGAGAATAACAGAATTTTTACGGGACGAAAGGCACTAGGGTGATATTACAAAAATGACGGATATTGCCTTAATTTTTATGAGAAAAAAGTTTAAATAATAGGATGGAGTCATAAAATTCTAGAAAGTAATATTATGGTAATAAAGTTGCAATATTAAGAGAAAATTAGTAGATTAGGAGAATAAAGGTGTAACATTGCCAGCAAAAACTTATGTACAAGCATTTTATGAGAAAATAGTCTAGATTTACAGTAAAATAATATTTTTCCCTTTAACTGCGTTAAGATTACAACTTGTTTATATATATATATATATATATATATATATATATATATATATATATATATATATATATATATATATATATATATATATATATATATATACTGTGTGTGTGTGTATATATATATATATATATATATATATATAAAGATTCATTACAAAGATAGCAATGCTTACTTTTGATAGATTGCCATTCATTGAACGATTATTGCGGTTGTAGTTTGCGGTGCTGAGTTCAGTGACAACTTGTTCGCTATAATCTTTTTGGGTTTTTGTCAATTCAGGAATCGGGAGCAACACCCGGTCAGCCGCCTGGCGCCAAGTTCTCTCACATCCTCCAGAAAGACGCCTTCCTGGTCTTTCGCTCCCTCTGCAAGCTGTCCATGAAACCTCTGTCGGATGGACCGCCTGATCCAAAGTAAGGCTTCCCTCCTCACTTGTGATCAGTTTACAGTGGGGTGAAAAAGTGTTTGCCCCCTTCCTGATTTGTTTTTTTTGTTTGTTTGCATGTTTGCCACACTTAAATGTTTTAGATCATCAAATAACTTTAAATATTAGTCAATGACAATACAACTGAACACAAAATGCAGGAAGAAAACAAAATCAAACCTACATGGTGTGAAACCCTGTGTGAAAAAGTCATTGCCCCCTAAACCTAATAAGTGGTTGGGTTCTGCATGAAGTGCCTTCAGAATTCATGGTTCCATTTATCACAGCAACTCTTCCAGGTCATGATGCAGCACAACAGCAAAACACCCAAACCATCACACTACCGTCACCATATTTTACTGTTGGTATGATGTTCTTACTCTGAAAAGCGGCGTTACTTTTATGCCAAATGTAATAGGACACACACCTTCCAAAAAGATGAACTGTTGTCTCGTCAGACCACAGACGAGGGGTGCATTTCACACAGTGGCATGCAGGTTTGGATTTTTTCTCTTTTTTTTCTGTAAATGTAAATTTATTTGATGATCTGAAACATTTAAGTGAGACAAACATGCAAAAAAGTAAGAAATCAGGAAGACTTTTCACACCACTGTACGGTAACGGCCCGCAAAAATCCCCCCTCTAGTTTGGTGTCTAAGAATAGATGTGAATCAAAAATGTTTCGATAAGTGGTTGAATCACTTCCTTGTGTCGCAACAACTTGCTTCTGATTGGTGGTAGGCTTGGATTTTCATGGGAAACTTTACTTGACGTGACTGAAAAGAGTGGAAATATTCTGTACTATTTAATACTGTTAATGCATCATAATGTTTTGTGCACCTTTTGCCTTGAGCCATTTGGCATTTTAAAGAGGCTATATATAAGTTCCTTATTTTTGGACAGTTGCACAAGATGTTCTGATGTTTTGGTGCGTCAGTCCTTTGTCTGCGTGCCAGAGATGGAAGACTGTGCAGAGAAGCAGGCAAATCTCAGGATGTGAAGCTTTGGTGCGTGCCAGCTTTTCTGTGCAGATAGATTTCATGCGAGCTGAGGCTCTCATGCAGAGGATCTTTGATGACTCCTTTTTTGTTGTTGTTTGCCTTTGCAAGATGTTGCCTCAGCAAGCTGTGGATTGCTATTCATAGCATGACAAACCCTTTGGATGTTCATCATCATGAACTGATGAACATTTCCTAACCCCCGTCTTTCAGGTCTCACGAGCTCCGATCGAAGGTGCTCTCCCTCCAGCTGCTGCTCTCCATCCTCCAGAACGCCGGGCCCATCTTCAAGACCAACGAGATGTTCATCAACGCCATCAAGCAGTACCTGTGCGTGGCGCTGTCCAAAAACGGCGTCTCCTCCGTGCCCGAGGTCTTCGAGCTCTCGCTCTCCATTTTCCTCACGCTGCTGTCGCACTTCAAGACACACCTCAAGATGCAAATTGAGGTATAAAAGAAGAATAAAAGGACGTGCTTATCTGAAAGACACTATTTTTAGCCATGGCACCACTTTCTGTGGTGTTTACTATAACCGCAAGATCAGTTGGGATTCAGGAAAAACTTGATGATCTTGTTTGTTGTATAGTGACAGTGCTACTTGTATTTACATGACATGGTGCACAGATGGTTTATTGTCCAGTCTGAGCCGCTTTACGATCATTTTTATCTGCTGAATGGAAAGAATGGAGCGGGAAAAAATATTTTCATATGACCAGCTGATTGCTTCTGTTGATGTGCTGCAGGTTTTCTTCAAAGAGATTTTCCTCTACATTCTGGAGACCTCCACGAGCTCCTACGACCACAAGTGGATGGTCATACAAACCTTGACTAGAATATGCGCAGGTCTGTAATATTAGTAGTTCTATATTTTGGAGTAGTTCTATATTTTTGGGATAAATGCTATTTTTCAATTAATACATCAAAACTGAGCCTTTTTAATATTTTTAAAAGTCCTATATTAGGGTATTTTTAGTTATTTTAATTAACTCTCAGATGTTCCATAATACAGTAATCCCGCATTTATTGGGGTTAATCGGTTGCTAACCCAGCCATGATGAGTGAATTTCCGCAAAGTAGGATTCTTTGTTTATAAATAGAACATGGATAACCAGTTTATGGCCTTCTAAATGCGTTTTTTTAACATTATTAGAGCCCTCAAGACAAGAAATAACATCCCTATAGTCACCTTTACACTCATATTACCCAATATAGTAGACATAATAGGAGAAAATAAGACATAATACTATAGACTCGCACGTTAGCATCCTAGAGTTTCTTCCGGTTTCTGGACACTTGTACTTCCTGTGGTGGCTATTGTTTATCAGTGTACCATAATGTAACATTACTGACACCTAGTGACCAGTGTAGAATACAACATAGCACAACATGTCATTCAATATCTTTCTGAATGCCTAATTGTATTTTAGTTTTATAGTTGTATTTAGCCATTTTTATGCTTGAAAATGCTTAATTTAAAACAAAAATATGTAAAAATTCCTTAAATATACATATTCTTTTACTAATTAAAAATATAAATAAGCTGTAATCAACCAAGAAACAGCGATTTAAAAAAAAAAAATATATACAAAATTTAAGTGGAATTGCCATGAAATTTGAAGCCCAATATGGCTTTCCCCAAACGCCCCAATTTTGGCTAAATTTTGCCCTGGTTTTTGTACAATATTGCATGTAACAAACTAGCCCGTTTGTCCTTTATTGTAACATTTCGCAGAATTGAGTGTCCAAACAAAGCACCGTGTGCTTGGTGACTGGTGATGATTGGTGATGCATTGAAGCCTGCTCGCCTTTTTTTTTCTTTCTTGAAATTCAAAAGTGGTGGGCGTATACAAGGGTTACAAAGGCTCCTATAGCTCAGAGGCGGCATCGTGGAGATTTTTCCTTTAGGATGCTGTGAAAATACGAAACTTGAAAAGCAAACATTTGACGGCCTCTTCTCTCATAAGTGGGTTGTTCTCACATTTGCGGCTCATAAACAGGCTCTACGGACACATATTACTGTTAGAACAGTATTAAAAGTCCATCCATCTTCTATGCCGCTTATCCTCACTAGGGTCGCGGGTATGCTGGAGCCTATCCCAGCTGACTTCGGGCGAGAGGCGGGGTACACCCTGGACTGGTGGCCTGCCAATTGCAGGGCACATTTAGACAAACAAACATTCACGCTGACATTGTTTCCTCTGGTCGCCAGTTAACCTAACGTGTTTTTTTTGGAAACCGGAGTACCCGAAGAAAACCCACCCATGGGTAAACTCCACACAGAAATACCAAACGGGGATTCGAACACAGATGTTCCCAATCTCCTGACTGTGTGGCCAACATGCTAACCACCACCGTGCGGCCTATATTACCCTATATATAGTCAATTTTGCATCACAGGGGAACTTCTGTTACAGTTCTTGTACTGGATGTCATGATGTAGTACAGATGAAGCTAAAGTGAGATGACTCTTCTTTCACTGTGTCCTTTAGATGCCCAGAGTGTGGTGGACATCTACGTCAACTACGACTGTGACTTGAACGCCGCCAACATATTTGAGCGACTGGTCAACGACCTCTCGAAAATAGCGCAGGGTCGCGCCGGCCACGAGCTCGGCACCACGCCCCTGCAGGTGACCCCAGCTCGCTTCTCTACGTGTGTACATAATTCAGTGCAATGCGCTGAAGTATGATCAGAATATCATCCATTCTAGGAGCTGACCTTGAGAAAGAAAGGCCTTGAATGTCTGGTGTCCATCCTGAAATGTATGGTGGAGTGGAGCAAGGACCAATATGTCAACCCCAACTCTCAGACCAGCCTTGGTAAGACCACCTGTGAAGTCACATCGCTACATGTATGACATTAATGGCAGACTAAAGGTGTTCTTCAAGTGTGAGGCCATTTGAATTGGAAGTGTTGTTAGCCAAAGGTGGAGCTCAAGCTCCAGAAGCACATGTCATAAAACGATACAGCCTCTAGCTATGCTGTCAAAGCTAACAAGCCGAGGCCGTTCCAATCACTGGCAAGGAATGTTATCTTGCCTTAAAACTGGAGACGACTCATTAGGAGACGTAGCGGGAGCTCATAGTATATAACAGTATTTGAATGTTAATGTTCCGAGTAACTCTGTCCTGTCATTTTCCCCTTTTTGTGCATGACTGCAAAGCAAAAGCAGGTACCAGTAGAAAGGAAGTGTTTGTTAGACCGTTAATGTGGTGTGACTAGTTTGATCGAAGCCAGTTTCTCTGAGGGTGTCTGTCGTTGTAGATCAGTTAGATAAGCTGTTTTTGTGGTGAACTAGGCTAACCAAATATTAGAAACGGTATGGTGAATTCAATGTTACACACTAATAATCATTTACATGTACGTAGGTAAATGAAGACCAAAACTGCATTATTTACTTTGTAAAAGCACAACTCTTGCGTTAGGTCACAATATTTGATTGGGGAATGAATGGAAGGTGTACCTAATGAAAAGATTTTGTATCAATAAACAATGTCGACCCCCTTATTCTCTTGCCACGGTCACAAAGAATTGGAAGCAAAAATGCCAGCTCACATTTCCTGTGACACTGTACTGAATGTTTTAAAGAGTTTCCAATGTGTAATCAGACGCTCCAACACGGCGCAGTGTTACAGCAGAACCAGAACCATCAGATGGTCTCTGCAGCCTTCTTCAAAATCTGCTCTTCTTATTCTTTTTCTTCCAGTGTCAGCGATTGTGCAATACTTAATTGTTCAAAACAATGTTTAGGTGAAGCATCATCATCATTTTTCAAAATAAACATTGTGTTAGAACTTAGAGTAAATATGGTAAAATTAATAATCATATACTTCTAAAACCCACAGTACAATTAAGAATAGACTAAAAAGAATACGACATAAAACATTTTTAAATAATTAATGATAAAAATGAACTATTTAAGTTTGTTAACAGAAATTATTTATTATTGGTGTTCTCTTGAGTGTCATTTGAGAAGCGCCACCACCAGGACGAATATAGCATTGACCCATGAAATTAAAAAAAGAACATATTTTGCTCGGTGTGTCAATGACATAGTAATACAAGTGGTATAATACTATATAGTATGTTCTTATTTTGTGCCTTATTTTTTATTTTCATCCTATGTCTCCTCCCGCTTACCTGTAAATCTATGTCAGCTACTGGATGCTTGAAGTTCCCTCAGCATTGAAAAGTAACGGTCACTAACCCCTTGTATCTAACACCACCCTGTGTGTTTTATGTCCCTGTATTACCTCCTATTTATCTGTAATTTAGCCAAAGTTCTAGTTGAACAAAGTCTCCATTGTGATGGTTTGAGGGTGTTTGTAGAGCAACATGTTTAGCCAAACTCACCTCACCGTGACGTCCTTGTGTGCGCGCTCCCCCCCTCAGGCCAAGAGAAACCGTCGGAGCAGGAGAGTAACGAGACCCGGGCCCCCGAGACCATCAACCGCTACGGGAGCATCAACTCCCTGGACTCCACCGCCTCGTCTGGCATCGGCAGCTACAGCACTCAGATGTCGGGCACGGACAACCCGGAGCAGTTTGAGGTTCTCAAACAGCAGAAGGAGATCATCGAGCAGGGGATTGACCTGTGAGTCGTCATTATAAAAAATAAATAAATAAATAAAAAAGAAAAAAAAAAAACTCAATTAATGATTGGATTATTAATTATAATTGAATTTATGTAGGTTCAACAAGAAACCAAAGAGGGGCATCCAGTATCTTCAAGAACAAGGCATGTTGGGTACAACACCCGAGGACCTGGCTCAGTTCCTGCATCAAGAGGAGCGCCTTGATTCGGTAAGAAGTTCGCCTAGAAGCAGATACCTTTGCGAATAAACAAGTCGGTCACCTGCCCTCTTTGTCCCCCGCTCTCATTAAGCTACACAGACAATAATGAAACTGTCCAGCAGCATTAAAGTGACAAGTGGACAGTGCAGCCCGGAGGCCTGGTAGTAGCGTAAAGGTTAACTCCAATGGGGAGAGGGAGCACTGTGGTGAGCGACCGTGTGTACGTTGATAATATCTGCCTCTTATGTGGTGATCCTGCTCCCTATTTTCCTCTCTAGAGTTGCTATACCAAGTGCAAAAATGCTAGTCAAAGACCCTATGTATGACAGTACTTGGCTGTTATCAGGAATCTAATGCAAAAATAGTCAGAAATCTTCTATATGACAGGAGCGGTCAGCTGTTATTAAGGATTTACTACAAAAATGCTAGTGAAAGATTCTATTATGTCACACAAGCGCCAACTGCAAAAATGATAGTGAAAGATTCTATGTATAGTATAGTATAGTATAGTATGCAAAAATGCAAGTCAAAGATTCTACACGTGACACGAGCAGTCTGCTGTTTTTTTACGACCTACTGTAAAAGTGTTTTGTAAAATATTCTATATATGACACAAGCAGTCTGCCCTTTTTTTCGGACCCACAAAAAAGCTAGTCCAAGATGTTATGTATGACAGGAGCACTCTGCTGTTTTTAGGAATGTACTGCAAAAGTGCTCGTCAAATAGTCTATGTATGACACAAGCATTCTGCTGTTTTTTAGGATCTACTGTAAAAATGCTAGTCAAAGATCCATGTGACATTAGCAGTCTGCTGTTTTTAAGGACCAACTGCAAAAATACTAGTCACCAACTGCAAAAAGTCTAGTCAAAGATCCAAAATGTGACATGAGCAGTCTGTTGTTTTTAAGGACCTACTGCAAAAAGGCTAGTCAAAGATCCTATGTATGACAGAAGGAATCTAATGCAAAAACATTAGTCAAAAATCTTCTGTGTGACAGGAGCGGTCCACTGTTTTTAGGTATGACTGCAAAAATGCCGTTCTTCTATATAACAGGAACCCTTTGGTGTTTTTAGGAATCTGCTGCAATAATGTTAGTCACTCCCAAGTTTTAATCTGGACATGTGGGCTGGTGTGATGTCATGTAAGGACCCACAGGGCACCAGTTGAGGAGAGAGCTGTTATCCAGTCTCATACAGAGTGCATTTTTCAAGCAGGACTAATTCAGCCTCCTCCATCTTTGGTCTCTCACTGTCTGTGCTCTCTTAGACTCAAGTGGGGGAGTTTCTTGGCGATAATGACCGTTTTAATAAAGAGGTGATGTACGCCTACGTGGATCAAATGGACTTCCAAGGCAAAGACTTTGTCTCGGCGCTCAGGATGTTCCTGGAGGGCTTTCGGCTGCCTGGCGAGGCCCAGAAGATCGACAGGCTCATGGAGAAATTCGCCGCCAGATATCTGGAGTGCAATCAGGGGTGAGTAAGAAAGAGTATCTCCAGGCTGTGGATTCTGTTGAGTGGAACTGGGTTTATTCGAAACATTTTTTTTTTTTTTTTTACTTCCAGGCAAACACTCTTTGCAAGTGCTGACACTGCCTACGTGCTTGCCTACTCCATCATCATGCTGACAACTGACCTTCACAGTCCACAAGTACGTACTCGACTTCCCTCAGCAACATAGCCATAAAAATGCTGTATTTACCTAAACCGCAAAGATTATTTTATTTGCGATTTCAATTTTGACTTTAATGATTAGGAGTGCATGAGAAAGGAGCCTTATCTACCTTAACTATTATTTTAAAGCACATGCAGAGGTACATGAATGACTCCCTGTAATACTTGAAATATAGTTACAGTAAGCAAAATTGGATCCTTGTTGTTTTTTCTGAATAAGGTGAAGAATAAAATGACAAAGGAGCAGTACATCAAGATGAACCGCGGCATCAACGACAGCAAAGACCTCCCGGAGGAATATCTATCAGCTATCTATGACGAGATTGCGGGCAAAAAGATAGCCATGAAGGAGACGAAAGAGCTCACCATGAAGTCCAGCAAACAGAGTGAGTTTCCTTGTGTATCATATCTTTACAGAACTGTCACATTAGTTAGTGTAGACTTAAAATATTGTTAGCTCAAACACAATAACAACACTAATACTAGAAATGCATGGTTGTAGATGAATACTGTTTTTGTCTCGCATTACATACAGTATGCACGATTACAAGTGTCGTAGTGGGGAACTTTGGGAACGAGAGTTTAAATTGAGCATAAATGTCTGATAGGTGTGAAGATAATACTATTTTTGCCCGTCCAAACTCCCAAAATAACAAATTACTGGAAAGGAAATGGTCTTCCAGTGTGTTCATATTATGGCGTCATGCATAGGTGTGGCCAGCGAGAAGCAGCGCCGCCTCCTCTACAATGTAGAGATGGAGCAGATGGCCAAGACGGCCAAAGCCCTGATGGAGGCCGTCAGCCACGTGCAGGCTCCGTTCACCAGCGCCACCCACCTGGAGCACGTCAGACCCATGTTTAAGGTAGAAAGCCACCAGATACTCGCCATCACCCAATTGCATGCTAACCTGCTGTTGTTCTCCCTCAGCTGGCGTGGACCCCCTTCTTGGCCGCGTTCAGCGTGGGCCTCCAGGACTGTGATGACACCGAGGTGGCGTCGCTGTGTCTGGAAGGGATCCGCTGTGCCATCAGAATAGCGTGCATCTTCTCCATACAGGTGCTGCGGTCTGAACCGGGAGGTGCGTTGCGTCTTCTCTTCTTCATACTGCGCTTGTTGTTTATTTCAGCTGGAGAGGGATGCCTACGTGCAAGCCCTGGCCAGGTTCACGCTGCTCACCGCTAGCTCGGGCATCGCAGAAATGAAGCAGAAGAACATTGACACCATCAAGACCCTCATCACTGTGGCACACACGGACGGAAACTACCTGGGAAACTCCTGGCACGAGGTTTGCCTTTTTTATTTTCGGAATTTTTACTTTGGAGAGGTTTTATAGCTTTCTTCCATCCATTTCAACTTTGGCTCTCTCTTCTTCTGAATGCACGTATGAAAATGTGAATACCACTAGCTATCAATATATTACTGTAATTTATACAAGGTTCAAGTATAAAAAGGTACTCATAAAATATTTCCTCATTTTGTCTTTAGATGACAATTGAGGACACTTTGCAACATGTTCATCCTGTAAATTAGTGTGAATGTTTTGGTCCATTCAGATCATGAAGTGCATCAGTCAGCTGGAGCTGGCCCAGCTTATCGGCACCGGGGTGAAGGCCCGCTACATCTCAGGGACAGTGAGGGGCAGAGAGGGCTTTGTGGCCAGTGCCAAGGAGCAGAACAACGATGAGTACCTGGGCCTGGGTTGGTAGCAGCTCTTACTGTTGAGGCCAAATTCTAGACGAACGAGTCAAATCTTTTATTAGAAATACCTGTGTGTAGTTGGTGGGACGGTGGACCGGAAGCAGATTGCCAGTATCCAAGAGTCCATCGGAGAAACCAGCTCTCAGAGTGTAGTGGTGGCTGTGGACAGGTACAACACATACATTAATTATAATGAAGATTCTGAAATATAACTTCTTTTACATTATTTTTCTGCTTTAGGATATTCACAGGCTCAACCAGACTTGACGGCAATGCAATAGGTAAGTCCACTACATAATAACGTTAAGAGTCACTGTTGAGTGTTGTGAATATCTCTCTCTGTGCGTCAGTGGATTTCGTGCGCTGGCTGTGCGCTGTGTCCATGGATGAGCTGGCCTCGCCTACGCACCCGCGAATGTTCAGCCTGCAGAAAATAGTGGAGATCTCCTACTACAACATGGGCCGCATCAGGCTGCAGTGGTCCAGGATCTGGGAGGTCATCGGAGACCACTTCAACAAGGTGGGCCATGGCTGGACACTATTCAGTGCCATAAGAAAGGATTCACCTTGAGCATGTTAGAGGTTGTTTGTTGAAGATTCAATGGAGCTGAGTGGATGTAGGTGTCGATGATTTATTGCCAATGATTTTTCTTATCTAAGGAGGCTAATACATAATGCACTCACATATAAACTACATTTTGGCCCATTGAAAATTGACTCCCTCCCCAATTTTTTTGTTTAGTTTCTTTCCTACGACTCCCATTATTCTTAATTTTCAAGTTCCTTTTCCAGAAAGTACTTTCTTCGTCTTTGTTTTGGCTACAATGGCCTCATGCAAAGTTGTAGTGCCATCTGTTGTTCTGGCATGCACACCCTCTGACAGCATGAGAGTGTTTCATAACCTCCACGTGTGATTAAACATCACTTTACCTTGGCAGGTTGGCTGTAATTCCAATGAGGACGTGGCCATCTTCGCGGTGGACTCCCTCAGGCAGCTGTCCATGAAGTTCTTGGAGAAGGGCGAGCTGGCCAACTTCAGATTCCAGAAGGACTTCCTGAGGCCGTTTGAGCACATCATGAAGAAGAACAGGTACGAAGAGAGCAGTGGACATGGAGTGCCAACATTTGTACTGGCTCCTTTCGGCTGCCTTTTGATAAGGCGAACCTATTCCTGAATGGAATTTGAGAATCTGTAAATGCACTTTCAAATGCTCTTTTCATTGATGCAAAATAATCAAAGTTTAAATGTGTCTGGAGATGGCAGGCAGCAGCACAGTGTGTGCATTCGACTCGCTCATGCTTCCTCTTCTTCATTCATCAAGCCCGCAGCAGTTACGGCTGCTCTTCACAGTAGTAAGACGATTCTCCTCCTTTAAACACTCTTCCTTTCCTTCTGCCTTCAGGTCTCCCACGATCAGAGACATGGTGGTGCGCTGCATTGCTCAGATGGTTAACTCTCAGGCGGGGAACATCCGTTCAGGCTGGAAGAACATTTTCTCCGTCTTCCACCTGGCTGCGTCCGACCAGGATGAGAGCATTGTGGAGCTAGCCTTTCAGACCACGGGGCACATAGTCAGTGAGTGCTACACTCTGAAGATTGTGAACAGGAAATATATTTTTTTTCAATACTTTTTTTCTCTCTCGCAGCAAATGTATTCGAGAAGCACTTTGCGGCCACCATCGACTCCTTCCAGGACGCTGTCAAGTGTCTGTCAGAGTTCGCCTGCAACGCCTCCTTTCCGGACACCAGCATGGAAGCCATCCGCCTCATCAGACATTGCGCCAAATACGTCTCGGAGAGGCCACAGGTGGGCATCATCTCCTCGATAAAGCAACAGTATGTAATCATTTAATAACTGCTTGCCATTTTGTGTCAGGCCTTCAAAGACTACACCAGCGATGACATGAATGTAGCACCAGAGGACCGCGTGTGGGTGCGAGGCTGGTTCCCCATTCTCTTTGAGCTCTCCTGCATCATCAACAGATGTAAACTGGACGTCCGCACCAGGTATGCTGCTGGTTCAGGTACACTTTAGCAGTAAGGACCGCAGCAGTTTTATACTCTAGTCTCCACATGGCTGCAGCACACAAGAAAGCTCCGTTCTCCATTGTCTTGTTTCAAATGATGTTTTTGCAGTATCCTGTGTTACTATATTATTCATATTCATATCATATCCATTTGAATGCCTGGTACAACTAAAGGTACATTTGTTCAGACAAATATAATGACAACAAATACAGCTCATAAAAGTTGAATTTAAGAGCTGATAACTAGCAACTTCCATGGTTTTCTTGATAATAACCAAAATCACTTAAGTTCTTACATGATAGCGTTATACTGCCAAAAAATGTAACCCTTCTGAGCTATTTTTGTAGTCATTGTTCTATTTGTCCAAACAAAGGTACCATTATTTGTATCAGGCATTAAATGAACAAGAAACCGAAGAAACAAGGGTGGTCTAATCATTTTTTTCCATGACTGTAATATGAAGTGGAAAACGTCATTAATTCCTCTGCATTTCTTTCCAAGGGGCTTGACGGTGATGTTTGAAGTGATGAAGACATACGGGCACACCTTCGAGAAGCACTGGTGGCAAGACCTGTTCAGAATCGTCTTCAGGATCTTTGACAACATGAAGCTGCCCGAGCAACAGACGGAGGTAAGTCACCACCTACTGTACGTTGTCCTAGAATATGTCTATGACACTCACAGAGGTCTTGTTGCCGCCACAGAAAGCGGAGTGGATGACGACCACCTGCAACCACGCACTTTACGCCATCTGCGACGTCTTCACTCAGTACTTTGAGTCGCTGAACGACGTTCTGCTGGATGACATTTTATCTCAACTGTATTGGTGTGTGCAGCAAGGTGAGTGCATTAGAATCTACCACTACAATATTCCAGAATGGTTTACAAGTACCGCATGACCCTCTGTTTGTGTGCAGATAATGAGCAGCTAGCCCGCTCAGGCACCAACTGTCTGGAGAATGTGGTCATCCTGAATGGTGAGAAGTTCTCCCACGAGACGTGGGACAAGACGTGCAATTGCATGCTGGACATATTCAAGACCACCATCCCACACGCGTGAGCCCAACAAAAGCCCTAAAAAGACTTGCACATCCTAAAGCCAACACTATCTGATTTCCTGCTTTTCTTGTATCTCAGGCTGCTAACATGGAGACCAGCGGGAGCAGAAGGAGAACACTTTACACAAAGTCTGTCAGACAAGCAGCTGGTGAGATTTCCGCTAAATTAATCACCATGTGTTATTTATGTGCTGCAGATGGTTTCCTGTATTTGCTCAGTATTCGTCGTATCGTCTCCATTTGTGTCCTCTTTGCTTTCAGGACTCCATTTCCCAGAAGTCAGTGGACCTCCAGCTCCGCCCCGATGACCAGCGCTCCATCAGCAGCGCCGACAGGGTCTCCGTGGAGAGCCGTCATCAGAGCCACCAGGGCGCCGCACCCGCTGTCCCCAATGAGGACGGTGTCAGGAACAGGAGCTCTGCAAGTGAGTGAGGTCTTAAAAGTGAGCGGCACACATCCAAGGAAGGTTCTGACCGTGGTGTTCCGCAGGGGTGTTGGAGCAACGTTTGTTTGCAGCCTTGCTCATCAAGTGCGTGGTGCAGCTGGAGCTGATCCAGACTATCGACAACATCGTCTTCTTTCCTGCCACCAGCAAGAAGGAAGATGCGGAGAACTTTGCTGCAGCTCAGGTACAAACAACTGTGGTCCGGTGTAGCTGTTGCCTCTTTAGTCATGTTAATAATGTACATTATGTGGACAGAAAATACTTCTCACAGCTAAATTTAGAATTTAGGTACATTTTTTGTGATGAATGGGTATCTTATAACTGCAACTGATACAAGAAAGTGTATCAGTTGCAGGAAAAAAACTAAGAGCCTCAAATGAATAATATTTGTATTCAGATTAATCACAGTTTATAAGTTAATTAATCATGAATAATCACCATTTGCAACTATGTTTGAAAGATAAATGATGGGACATGATTATATTTAACATATTGTATGAGTGGGAACAGATCCAATTGAACTGAAAAAATCAAGATAAACCATAATAGACATCATAATATAATTTGTCTCTGAACTCGGCTGCTGGCAGTATTGTCATTTTCCAACGCAGTACAATAAGAACAGTAAAACTAAGACTTTTATCCCACACAATTCAATTGGGCCATCTTAGTCATTGCTCTTTTTTGTGGAAAATAGAGGATTGCTTGTCTAAGCTACTTTTCAGAGACCCTTATTTGTTCAGTGCAGTCTGATAGGATGTGACGTGCTGAGCTTTGTTGTGAAGGCCGGAAGTGCGGTGTTTGTCTTGAAGCGCTTGACGCCTGTACCTCTGAGTGTTCGTGAATGCACCTTGCGTTAGTGAGGTGGAGAATGAGAAAGTGTTGTTCCGAGAACAAACCCAGAGATTTCAGTTGGAGATCCTATATGGTGATGGAATTGAGCACTGCTGTTGATGTGTTAAGGTAGAAATTGATTTTTTTTTAAGTGTCAGATAATGTGTGCCTCGGTGGCTAAACTACATTTGCGTCCGTCTGCCATTGTAACAACCAGATGTGACTTGCCTCGATGTGCTTGCGTTAATTCATTACACAATTTATTTTTTTTTACCATAATTAAATACATTTGTTAATGTGTTATTATTGAAGGCCCTATAAAAAAATAACTAATTGTTTTTTTTAATCAAGAAAGCTAAAAGATACCCACTCATCACTATTCACTTTGGCGAAGGTATCAATCATTTTGGTCTTTACTGTATTTCTTAATTAATTAGGGCTAGATACTGTAGTGCCAAGCCATTGAAGCGACAACATACTGGAAAAGCTCAAAAAATGATCTTCAACGTGGTTGAATTTAACCTTTCCCCCCGGCTGAATCTGCATTTTTCAACTTGGACAGTTGTATGCATTCAATTTTGTGAAAGAACAAAGCTAGGTCCATAAATGTTTGCTTGGATAGAAGAACTTGACTTCAGAACCCCATCAAGCACCGTTGGGATGAACTAGAACAGAGATTTCCATTTTTGACCTCACATATGGACAAAAAAATACATTCCGAAATGTGCAATTAATCTTCCATGTCTTGTATTTAGCGGGATGCTGAGAGTGCATCAGACGTCCCTATGGAGACACAAGACCAGGGCATGTTCCGCTACCTGACCTCGCAGCAGCTCTTCAAGTTGCTGGACTGCTTGCTGGAGTCGCACCGCTTCGCCAAGGCTTTCAACTCCAACAACGAGCAGAGGACCCTGCTGTGGAAAGCAGGTCACTCTCCTCCTTGAATGTGTAGTTGCTTTTTATCAAAGGCTCTGCTGGGTTATGTGACCACTTGTGGGTGTTTTTGTGCTGCAGGTTTTAAAGGAAAGTCCAAGCCTAACCTGTTGAAGCAGGAGACCAGCAGCTTGGCGTGCAGCCTGCGCATCCTTTTCCGCATGTACACGGACGAGACGCGGCAGGATGCCTGGGAGGAGGTCCAGAGGCGACTGCTGGAGTAAGTCCTCACGCTGATGATTGATCGTAGGGGGGAAAATCACCTTCATGAGAGCGGAGACACAGTGCTTGACAGACCATAACACGCCCACAGACAGTCTGATTAGTCGGAAGTTGTCATGTGTGGAGTAGAGGAGGGGAGTGAGGGACTTAATGGCTAACAGATGGCATTGTTGCAGTGTCTGAGAATGGGAGTTAAAGGTCACAGCCGAGCTTTAACTGTGATCATTTTCACAATCCAATCAGTCAGGAGCTAATTAACATTAGCTCACCCTCTTCTCCTTTCACAATATCCTGATCAGACAGTGTGAGATTAAAATAGCGGGGGAGTTATATTACCATACTGGCCCAAATATAAGACAACCTGAAATGGCACCTTTTCCTTCAAGACCCTGTTTTGGAATTTTTTTTTTCCCCCAACACAGATACAGCACTTCCAACACATTTTGTCTTACATTTCTCATTTCTGGATTCTTTTTGCTGTCATTTTAACACTGGTCCCTTGTCTTTGGTCTGTGTAGCGTTCATTTGTAGCGTTCATTTGTGCTCTAAGGCTATGTTCACACTGCAGAGTATGATGCCCATTTTGTTTTTTGTTAAAATCACATTTTCTATGTGGTGGTTCACATTACCAAAAAAAATAGGATTTGTCAATGTGCACGCAAAACATCCGGGAAATGACGCGCGTGTGTTTACGGAAGTAAATACTGCGTCATTTTGCGCTCTCCTCGGTGCGTTTGTGACAGTTTCAAGGATTTTGTGCAATATTTTCTGAACCAAATGATTAAGATTAAGAAGAAAGCGGGCAGAACTTGATGCGACGTCTGTTCCGAGGAGCGTGTGGGTGGATGTCGGAACCAGAAGTGGTGGGACATTGCCCTGAGCCGCTTCACTGACACTTTTTTAAATCATTTTTGGGTGACAAGCTCCATCAATGAGTACGTTTATCCAAGTCTCAGTAAGCACGGCAAAACACGCCTTTCGATGCTGCATAGGTCGATGCGACTTCACCGCTCAGACTGCAGTAGTTCGGATACATATCGAACGAACCTATACTGTTCACACTGACATGAAAAAATCACAGTTTTCACAGTCCTGTACCCCTTCAGACATTTGACACATGTACAGTCCTGCATACTTAAAAAACTTTAACCAGTGTCTATAAGCACACAATAAAACAGGTTACTTGGAATTATTTCTCACCTGTTTGATTTTTTTAACACAGAAGAGCATGTCCACCTTAATTGTCCCTTCATGATTATACGAAGGAATGAATATACGCACACACAGACACATGTGCAAGTCCGGCTTTATCTGTTGACTCATCCAGCTGTACTGCGTAAAATTCACTCGTACGCGCTGCAGTAGCTTTTTTTTTTTTTTTACGAGAATCATTATTTGATGAAGGCTTGTTCTGTAAAAATCTTGAAGCTTTATTTTTTAACTGCACACATACGAGTCAGTGCACCCAGTCTAGAAACAAGTGACATGCTCATAGCTCAGAAAATGTACTAATTAATCATGTAAGAAGACCAGCTCTGATTTAGCACACAATATAAACGAAATCTTCTTGAAACAGTGTTAATGCACAACATAATCAGCAAACTTGCTTAGTTATTCATATATATATATATACACAGTATATATACACGCAGAACAATGTACAACTTTGTGTCTGTCTTTCTTGTGCTCTGTGCTCCCTGCGCTGTTCACATGAGAAGGCGTTCAAGCATACATTTTTATTCACGTACCCCCATGACAATTTGTACTCCGCTTAAAGAGCCAAGGCTCTTAAGTGAACGGAACCACACGAGAGCCGAGACCTATCTCCCAAGTGGTGTCAGTCTGAGAGCGAATGCACCGAACCAAACATAAGTGTATAAGCGTCTTATATTTGGGTCAATAGAGTAATTCTCCCAGTTGTACAATTAACAGATTAATTTTTCCTTGTTGTTTAGTGTGTGCAGTGAGGCCGTGGCGTACTTTTTGGCATTGACCTCTGAGAGTCACCGGGAGTCCTGGACCAACCTGCTGCTCCTGTTTCTTACCAAGGTGCTGAAGATCAGCGACAAAAGGGTGCGTGTTGGCAACTGAAAGGACATGAAAGGACTTTGTGACTAATGTTAATGAATACCGTCTCTCTCGCCTTCAGTTCAAGGCCCACGCGTCCAGGTACTACCCCCTCTTGTGTGAGATCATGCAATTTGACCTCATCCCAGAGCTCCGGGCCGTCTTAAGAAAGTTCTACTTGCGCATCGGCCTGGTGTTTCACATCGCGCCGCTTCCTACAACCGAGCCAGAAGCTGACGAGCAAGAGACGAGCCCCGAAGCAGAGGCGGAAGCTCAGTGAACCATGTTGCCTCAGGCTTCTGTCTCCATGTGGTCAGACACTTGCGGATGACTCACAGCTGCTCCGGCGCCACCTGCCTGCAGCCTCAAGCCCTTCACCTCGCAGGATTGTTATCAGCACGGAAAGTCTTGTTTGTAGCTCCACACTGCTGATAGTAACGCATATCTCTGACCTGCTCAGATGGAATATATTTTAAAAAAGAACTGGTGTGCTTCTTAATGTATATTTAAAAACAAAATGTAATGAATGAATGGTTTGCAAATATTCAACAACTATGAAATGTGACATTTCCCTGCACCCAGATGGCTAACACTAATATCGATTAGCCTGTCAAAACTAGTTGTACAGACCTGCCGGTATGTAATATAATCTTATAACACTAGATTTCATTTATTTTTATTTGTTTCTCCTCTGGGTTTGCTGCACTTGAACTCCATTTTGGAATGCACTGGAGCTTTTATTTTACTGATTATTTGACTGTAACATCTCCCACACACGGTATGATTTGTAGTTGGACAGCAAGTGAAGGGTTAAATTATTCCATTTTATATGTTAGGTTTTTAAAAGGAGACACGCATTGACTGTGCTTTTGAAACTGGAAGACGAGAGCAAAATGATGCTAGCTGCTTAAAAAAGAAGTCTGTTTTCATGTTTGAGTTTAGTTTTCACTCGTGTACAAAATCAAAAGTTAATATATTTTGTGTTTTTTTTGGGTTCGGGAGAAAGTAATATGTATAGGCGAAATGAGAGATGTTAGCTGTGCTTTATGTATGAATGGGATGCATTCCTGCTCATGGATGTAGAAACAATGTATATGATGCAGCAATGTAAAGTTTTCTATGTTGCAAAAAAAGATTATGTACAACTTTCTGTACGATACATCCTTCTGGCATTCTAATCAGGTTCTAGGTCAATAAAGTTTTTGAACTTGGCTCATTTGAAATGTCAAGGTTTTTTTTTTTAAGCAGATAAGTCAAAATTCCATAGCTGTTACTAAATGTCACTGTGAGGCTAAATTCTCGCTGTGTCTACAAAATATTAGATATTTGCCTTCTAGTCAACGCAAGGCAGCAAAGTAATTAAAAATAAATGTTATTCCAAACATCATACATGGGAGCTTCCGCTAGATGGCGATGCAATACTACATGCCACTTCCTGGCGTCCTCTCTGGACTGAACCATTACGTTGTGTCAAGGGGCTACGTTTGTTGCATTGTATCGGATATTAGTATAACGTCCGATTGGACGGGTTTTATGTTTTGCTTTACTGAACATTATCGCCTTCTTAAAATACAGAAATACAAATACGACGTCGAAAGAACGCGTGATAAATTCTCACATTAGAGCAACTGTCCCCTTTGATGAGCGACTTGTAATGGTATAATCCACTGTCATGGCGCCCTGAGCTAGTGGTCCTTTTGGTGGTGGCCTTGTCATGGTATCCATTATTTTTCTTTTAATTACAAGCTTTTGTGACAGTTTGGCAAACGTTAATGGTTTGACGTCGAATCTCGGTCTATAGATAAGTCAACATGGCGGGCGCTAACACGGCTCAGAAAACCTGGGAGCTCTCAAACAGCATGCAGGAAGTTCAGAGCATAGATGAAATTTACAAATATGACAAGAAGCAGCAGCAGGAGATCCTCGCAGCGAAGCCGTGGACAAAGGAGTAAGTTCTCCAGACATTTATCGTCTAGTCTTACATGTGGTGAAGAACTCTTTCCAGGCAGTTTAAACGCAACGGCGACTTGGTATCAGTATCACTAATTGGTTGTTTCGAACTGATACACAAAGTCGAGGTGGGTGGATCAATACAAGTATTGATATCGTCGATGTTTAAT
Organism: Dunckerocampus dactyliophorus; assembly: GCF_027744805.1. Lineage (NCBI taxonomy): Eukaryota > Metazoa > Chordata > Actinopteri > Syngnathiformes > Syngnathidae > Dunckerocampus > Dunckerocampus dactyliophorus. The sequence continues at coordinate 11,734,429 of NC_072839.1, read as the reverse complement.
TCTTGTCTGCGTTTTTTTCCCTACAACTATCAATTATCTTTGTTAAGTTGTTCAAATATATTGTGTTTACAATATTAGATTAATTATAAATTCAGGGAATAGAAGAAGACACAGAAGGCTTTGGGGCGCAAAGCCAAAGAATTTGAATGAGAGAATGGTTGTTTTTGCTTTTTGTTTAGTTATTTTGCGTGTATTTGACTTTATTTTGCTCAAACAATTGTATATAATAAAAGGGAATAAAAGAATAATGTATTAATTTGTTGACATTGTTACATTGTCTTTATTATTTTATTAACCATTGTTCATTTATTCACAAATAAGTGTATTGATAAAACGTCTTTGTATACCTTAAGTATTTCTCCTATGTTTCATTCTGATTATAACCATGGATTACAAATTAAAATTAAAAAAACTAACTCATTCAATGATCTTCAAAAATGTGCTGGCTCTGTATTTATTGGTAGGAGTGATACTAAACTATGTAGTATCGCCCCCCTCCAATACACAGTCTAATTGTATAGCATTGATATCATGTATCTGTATGTACCTCCTGGCAGTCACCACTACTTCAAGTACTGCAAGATCTCAGCCTTGGCCCTGCTGAAGATGGTGATGCACGCCAGGTCAGGGGGCAACTTGGAGGTGATGGGCCTCATGCTGGGGAAGGTGGACGGGGAGAGCATGATCATCATGGACAGCTTCGCCCTGCCTGTGGAGGGCACAGAGACCAGAGTGAATGCCCAGGCTGCAGCCTATGAATACATGGCCGCCTACATTGAGAATGCCAAACAGGTTGGGTGTTGGTATGGAAGAATGCGTCCAACCCTGCATGACAACACTACCACTGATGCTGTGATCCCCTCAGGTTGGCAGGCTGGAGAACGCCATCGGCTGGTACCACAGTCACCCGGGTTACGGATGCTGGCTCTCTGGCATCGACGTCAGCACCCAGATGCTCAATCAACAGTTTCAGGAGCCCTTTGTGGCCGTCGTGGTATGTTGAATAGTCATTATAGTGTAACTAAAGAATGAAATGACTGACAAATTAATATTTGGCTATTTTAGGCTCCTGTTTCTTCTATTTCTGATATTTTTGCCATCACGCCGAGGGCACTGTGTAATTAACGAGTGTGATTGGAGCGCACTGACAGCTTGTAGTAGGCTGCTTGTGTGGACATACTTGGGTGCGTCCCAAGGGGTGGGTCTGTGTAACCTCCGACCTTACTTTCCTGCTCTACTGTATCTTGCTTCCCACAGATCGACCCCACTCGAACTATTTCTGCAGGGAAAGTCAACCTGGGCGCCTTCAGGACCTATCCCAAGGTAGAGTACAAAATATTTTTAGCTCGTTAGATCAAAATGAAGACGAAAGGTTTGACTTATTTGTAAAATTGGAGCATTAGAGTTTAAAAAGTGTTGTTTTTTCAGGGCTACAAGCCTCCTGACGAAGGGCCCTCAGAATATCAAACAATTCCTCTAAACAAGATAGAAGACTTTGGTGTGCACTGTAAACAGTGAGTGATGCTTTATCATGTTTTTAAATCACATACAGTATTTACAATTTGTTTCTTGTGCACAATGATTTCTGCTGGCTGCTCACTATTTTGCTCTTTATCTGTTTAGGTATTATGCCTTGGAAGTAACTTATTTTAAGTCATCCCTCGATAGAAAGCTCCTGGAACTCCTTTGGAATAAATATTGGGTCAATACTTTAAGTTCCTCAAGTCTCCTAACGGTGTGTATGCATACTTCTTTTTTTTTATATTGGCTAATTGTTTGACATTTGTATTTTGGATTTGTGGTTATTATTACACAATAGAAACACGGTGACTAGTGTGTGATGCCGAAATTAATGCAGGGTGTGTTGTCTTGTTTACTTTGATAATATGGCAGATGCTGCAGTAGTTAAGTGTGGATCATCTCCTTTTCCGTCGTGGATCGTTGTAAAGATTGAAAGGCACACACACACACACACACACACACACGTCAATTCCTATTGTGGATGTTACCACTCTGTCCCCAGCTTGACTAAAGAGGCTAAATAGGCACCAGGCTTATCCAAACAGTGTGTTCTTTGGCACTGCAGATGAAGACGAATTGACTAGATGTCAAGAGGGAGCCGCGGCACGGGTGACAGGCTTTGTCAGCCGCAGCACTGTCACCCCAGTCAGGGGGACGCCTTGTCATTGTCTTTTAATTACCCTCCCCACTAAAAACATGGGCCTCACCTTAAGCAAACCTTCCCCGGCTTCTTTTCATTCATCACCCTCATAGACACTTCTTGAAAAGTTTTTGCAGAGAATATGTTGTCCATCTTTTGTGAGGAAATTGTGCGTGATTTTTTTTTTTTTTCTTTTGGCTGTTTAGAACTCGGACTACACCACGGGCCAGGTGTTTGACCTGTCAGAGAAGCTGGAGCAGTCGGAGGCCCAACTGGGTCGAGGCAGCTTCATGCTCGGCCTGGACACACACGACAGGAAGTCCGAGGACAAGCTGGCTAAGGCCACTCGAGACAGGTACAGCTAATAATCACAATTAAAAGCATAATAAGAAGATTATTATACATTGTGGCACAACTTAACTGGGTCCCTTTGCTTTCGTTTAGCTGCAAGACGACCATAGAAGCAATTCACGGTCTCATGTCTCAAGTCATTAAGGACAAACTCTTCAATCAGATCAACACATCTGGAAATTAGAAACTGAAGTATAATTTGGAGTGCACATTTTGTTGTGCTTTACTGCTAATGGTAGAATTGTTTGTATTGTTTTTCCACTATCTCTTCCTCCTCTAGAATGCTTTTTTTTTTTTTATTCATTTGATCTTTTTTCCCCGTTCATCCCTGCAGTAGTCACGGAAATAAATTGGACTTCATACAAATAAATAAACAAATATAGGTGAAAGTATTTTTGTGATTGTGTTTTTTGACAGGATTAAGCAAAAACTATTGATTTTAATTACATTTTGGTGTAGATATTTAAAAAGAATTAGATTTTTTTTTTTTTAAATCTCAGTAAACAATGCATGATACTTAATGACAAAATGAAAGGATTCAAATTAGGTTTGTCTTGTGTTATTTCAGTTTGTAGTTACATGTGTTCAGTGTTTTTCACTTTGCACTGTGTCCCTTCATGCTTCAGCTGTTGCATGTAGAACATTTGTGATCCCGCAGCACCGCATTTGAACCCAGACTGTGCATGACCACCTTCTCTGACAGGTCAAACACAGGCCCAATACCGCAGTGCAGCTTCTCACAGCATTACATAATGGAACAACAATGTCAAGGTTCTGCACAGGCTCAGCTGGCATCTGCAGAGTCCTTCCCAGCACATTTTGGCTCCTTGCGGCACACGTCCCGGCGGAGTGGCCTTCTCGTTATGGTCACAGCGTGGCAGTGACACAGGCCAGAAACAGAAGCCGTGCACACTGGAGTCTATTCAGCCAATGCGCCTGCTCTGCATCGACACAGTCGGTCCTTTTTTTAAAAGCTTTGTGTCATGTCGTTTTCTTAGGGTATTGTAATGGCTAAATGTATATTTTGGATGTCGTGTAGAACTGAGAAGAGAATCCCTTTGGGCCGGTAAACGTGTCTGCTTATTCTCTTATAAGATGAAGTTGGGCACCACTTCTTATAATGATTTTCATACTATATGTATGGAAGCAGAGGGCTTTTCGGTGTAGCAAAAAAACAATTTGATTTTATTTATGTTTAAATAATGTTATTGCCAGACTGTATTACAGTTATAGAGCTGTGAAAATATGGGAGGTATGCTCATTCCAACCGCCTCTTTTAATATTTGGTCTTTGATCATCACTAACACATTTTTAACTGATTGTACATTACAAATACTGTGATTATCAGCAGATGGACATTTTACGCATGATCAAGGAGGGGAAAAACATCCTTGTAATTGCTGATCAGATCAAAGTGGGGGCAGCCAAAAAACGATATTTTAATATACTTGTTATTTCTACTTGTAGCATTAATTGTACGTTTTTATATACATAGTATATAAAATATATACATCAGTATATCTAATTTTAATGTCATTCAAATTACAAGTTACATACAATTAACACATTTTGCTATATTTTATTTTAAAACAAGTTAACTTCCGCTTCCTTGGTTTCCATGGTAACCACTAACTTTTCAAGCGAAGACGTAGCGGTTCACTTCTTTTTTTTTGTTTAAATCCTTAATAGCTTTAACCCCACGTGTATATTCTTGAAAGGTTAGACATTTTCGCTTCGTATGTGCGCTCAACGTCCAGGCATTAACTGTCATATATGACGTGTGTGTTGCTTCTGTTGATACGCCATTGTTGTGCTAGCTAGGTTAGCATTGCTTGCTACCTCTCCCTAAATATCTTATGCTATCCGAGGTACTGTATTTTATAACCTGTAAGTATGTGAAACACATTTTCTGGTTGTCATGCTGTTTATAAACTTATTATTAAAATAGTACATACATACATATATATATATATATATATATATATATATATATATATATATATATATATATATATATACATATAGTATATTTTTATGCTTAATTTGTGCGTGTATGACGTCATCGCCATGGCAGCTCAAAGACATCCTTCCGGAGAGTGACGTACAGTATATATTGAACATAGTTGGACCACCCAAATTATGCTAGATTTCACAGTTTAATAAATTGTGTGCCTTATTGAATCATGATGTGATTTTAGGAGTGTCCTTGACTGAAGACAAGGTGTCTGGGGACCAGCCGACATGGTACGCCTGACCGCTGACCTGATCGCCAAATCTAAAAACAACTTCAAGAAGAAGAAGAGAGGCATCTCACTCCAAGAGTATCTTAGGACCTTGACCCACTTGTACTTTTCCAGCCAGAATATTGAGGATATTGTGAGTAGTGGCATCATTTACACCTTTGTCTTAAATGATGAAAAGGTTATTTAAAAGGTCTCTTACAAAGATTATTATTTAGTATTTTCATTTTGTGTGTATTATTATTGTGTATTATCCTAACTGCCCTTTTTTGCAGTATGTGTAGGGATTCTAGCGTGTGTCCCAATACATCCACACAACAATTTAGACATGGTAACACCACTGTCAGCTCTGTTTGTTGTTGTTGTGGGTGCAGAACTGCATCGCACAATACTAAGCCGCAATAATAAACATTTATTTTTGAATGAATATCCCTCCAGGCATTATCATCTTAGTAAAGTGAGTATTAAATTATCAGTGAATGGAGAAAATGACCATAATGTGTCGCCACCCCCCAAAAATAGTTGTTGCTCTTTACTAGGGCTGTCAAATGATTAAACATTTTAATCAGATTAATCAGTTTTAAAATTGATTAATCATGATTAATCACCATTAGCAACTATGTCTGAAATATGCCCATTTTTATTGTGTTTAACAAACAGAAAGATAAATGACAGGATTATATATATCTGTATGCATTAACAGCTCCAAATGAACTGAATATGTCAATCAAGCTAAAAGATACCGCACTAGTCTAAAAATCTATTTGTCTAACACGAGTCTCGATAACAGTAGCAGAACATTTGAATGACACTTTAAACCGTGTTATTATGAGCAATGACGGGTTGTGTTCAAAGACATCACGTAACTTAAGATAAATTTACTTGTTTTCAGTGCATTTCCCAGCATACTTAAATGAAGCAAATTGTACATCCGTATTAAGAGTTAGAAAGTTGCATTTAATGTTTTTTTTTATCTTAATGTTTTTTTTATCTTCCTGTTTATTTATTTGTGATGTTCGGAGTGTCCCTGAATGCATCTCGTGTTCTTGTAATGGGGAAGTGTAGTTGAACGGGATGAACGTGTGTGAGTTGGAGATACTTGCAGTATATGGTGTTGGAATTGTACTGCTGTTGATGTGTTCAGGTCAGGATGAAGTTAGCAAAGAGCGTCAGACTCTGTGGGGACAATCCACTGTTCTTTCGTCTGCCGTCATAACAGAGAGGCGTGCTTGCTTGCTATAGTGTGCATGCGTTAATTACACAAAAAAATGTATACCTAATTAATGAAATAAATTAGTTAGCGCCGTTGACGTGTTATTTTTGACAGCCGTACTCGTTACCTTTTCATGACACTTTGCAGGGCGACCTCTCCATGTGCAGAAACCTCACCGTGCTCTATCTGTACGACAATCACATCACGCACATTTGCAACCTGGACTTTGCGTGCAACCTCACCCATCTGTACCTGCAGAACAACAACATCACACGTATTGAGAACCTCTCCAATCTGCTCAAACTCTCCAAGCTGTGAGTGGTTTTAAAACAAATGGGGGTTTTTTTGGTTGTCACCTTTGGAGGACTCTTGTGTCTGTGCTCTCTGCAGCTATCTGGGTGGTAACAGGATTACGGTGGTAGAGGGCATGGAGCGACTGAGCAAGCTGGAGGAGCTGCATGTGGAGAGTCAGCGCCTGGCGCCAGGGGAGAAGTTGCTCTTTGACCCCAGGACCCTGCACTCCCTTGCCGTATGACCCTTTTTTTTTTTTTTTTACTGTGTTCAAAAATAGCAATCCACACTACCCTTTCACTAGTTCCCATTTTTAAATGATATCCCAAGTCATTAGAAGGTCAGATAAGAGGCTAAAGGAACATGGCGAGTACAAGATGCCTCACAGGTTGGTGGTCTATGGAAAGGAAATACTGTGCATGTTTTGAGGATGTCAAAGAGGCCTGTGTTGCTCTCTCTCTGGGCTGCCAAATCAGTTTCATCTCTGTTCATGGCCCAGGATTCTTGTTTATTTAGATAATTAAAGAAATTGCAGTGCAAATGTAAGAGTGAGGTCCAGATTTTTATAAATGTTGCCATTATAGGACTTAAGCATCAAGGTCACTTAGCAAAATTCCTAAAAAGAACAAATGCAAATGTGCTGGAAGCCTTAAAAGTTCCCATCAGTCAAACTCTTGCCACCATAAAACATTTAGAGCGCATTTTAACATGGTGTAAAAGACAAGTCAACCACTGTATAATAAAATAAAAATAAAACCTACCCTTTAATGATGTGTGATGAAGTCATCGCGTTTACATTAGTGTTGAGGGAGGCAATCCGCTTCACACATGACACTTTTTGACCTGATCTGTCATGCAATTGTAAAAACAAGTTAACCACCATGGATTAAAACTAAAGTAAAATAAAACTACTCACCTGTTGATGATGTTTGACATGGAGCATTTAAAACAGCGTTGAGGGGGGCAGTCTGCTTCACACTTGGCACTTTTTGACCTATCTGTCATACAAGTGTAAAAAGAAGTTAACCGCCATGGAATAAAACTAAAGTAAAACTACTCACCTATTGATGATTTGTGACATAATCAGGAAGTGTTGAGGGACATAAACATTCTTAAACACTAAACGGTGTACTCACCATGAACATCACATTAACAGTTAATGCAGAGTTGCAGTATTTATTACTGATGCTGACTTATGTCGCTTCAGCCATCTTGTACTTAACAGCCAGGACAGAGACGTGTACGTATATTGCTTTCCGACGTCACAATTCCAATATCTGGTTCTATGGTCATCCTCACACTTTTTCCACTTTGCCCTCTCCTGGTAATCCTCTACAGCGGCATTGCCCAAAAAGCCGAAGAAAAGATTATTCGTGAGATTCCAGAATTAACTAGGGGTTTCAAGATTTTGCGTGATATCATGCATACATTTTTCCACTGTAGTTTTTTCTTGTGGCATGGTAATGAACTAAATATTTTAGCCTCAGTCACGAGTGCTGTGTTTCCTCACTGCTCTTCACCACAAAATTGACTGTTCCGTCTTTGCTTTGCACAGAAATCTCTCTGTGTCTTCAACATCAGTAACAACAGCATTGATGAAGTTGGGGACCTGGCCGCGCTGTGGGAAATCCAACATTTTTCTGCTACTGATAATAAGTTGGCCAATATTGAGGTAAATGCTTCCTGCCCCCCCACCATAAACTCCTCATGATAGTCAACAAGACATGTTATGAGCTGGTGTTAGCATGAAAGTGGTGCTGTAGCTTTACGCAGCCATGTGTGAAATGATATGGAGATAGGGGGTCTACAAAACCAAATCCGGCAAATCGCACCGTCGGCTCGCCCAGTCTGCATGACTCACTCAGGGTCAGAATTATTCAACAAATCAGCAAGCCGTTCCCGAGAGGATTGGCTTGCTGACAGCTTCAAACAAGCACAAGTTTCTCTCTTACTCTCTTACTTTAGAAATCATTTTTCCCCTCACAGGACAACTGATAGTCTTGTAGAAAAGTGTTTTAGGATTCTCATAAGACTGTATCTTCTACTCCTGAACCGCTGCACACAAAAAGGGTGAAAATTTGCCATAAGATGGACTCCTGCCGTGTTGCCTGTGCTATTATTTTCAGACAAATACGTCACATGGTGGTGCTATTATTACAAAATAAACCACATAGGTCAGACTGACATGAAATTTCCCACACATGCGCTATAAAACAACCTACTTTAACTTTAGGTCGTTTAGCCAAATCACCCCGAAATTTGGTATATGCGTTTAGGGGGGCGACAAGCATGTGTGTAAAATTCGAGCAAGATTGGTTGACAAACATGGCTGCCATGAAGCATGTCTTTGCAGGGGCACCTAATTAATTGCCCATAAGTCATTGACCATTTATCTGTATGACATGTATGCTAGCATGTCTTTCGAAGTATTTTGGGGGAACCACAAATGTAATTTTAAAAAGTGGGGGCACTCCTGTGTACCTTTATAATTGAAGACTCCGCTAAACTAAACCTGACATCTTTATTGTGAGGATGTTGCATGCAATTGCGATACAAGTCACTTTTTTTCCCAGATATCCTCTAATTTATACAAGCCGTCTGCCTCTATTGATTCCTCAAAGACAGCCCTCCAAAGGATCAATCTGCTCTTCTGGAAACATTATGGATTTTTAAAATAGATTATGACAGGCAAGTCAGCCAGGGTGACAAATGGGGAGCATCTTCGGGGGGGGGCGTTAGCTGCATGGACCAGGGAATCGAACCGCTGGTCAAATACAGGTTCATAACTGGCCCATCATTAGTCGGACCAAGCTTTGGTGAGCTGTTCCCCACTCCCGCGCATGGGGGGTAATTTAGCACCGAGCCGAGACTCGACGAGGGGCTTCTGAGTGACGGCCCTGACACGATCATTTATCAAAGCCTGCAAGCTCGCCATGCTCAGGGGTCTCCTCTGAACTGATTGCAGCGCCACTTGGAAAAGTGGAAGCGCTTTGGCCAAGACAGGAAGGCAAAGAACAATCAGAGCGTGTCCAGAGAGTATTCATATTTCCAGCCGTGGATTAATGCGCCTTTAGATAAACATACAACTGCAGGCAAGCAGCTCACACGGCCCCGGGAGAGCACTTGTAGTTACACGACACCAGCGACACTGTTTATTAAAATAGACTGATGGCTTGTTTATGGACTTTGCATTGGCCCCTGCCCTGCACATTAACATTCGCTAATGGCATCAAGCATCCTCCTGTTTGTCTCTAATTAGGAGCAGGCAACATACATGTTTATTTACTCTTACTTTGCAAAAGCACCACACATTCAAAAGGAGAGGCTGCCTTTTTTGTGCATTTTTAGGAATTAGAGGAGGTGTTCGGGTCCTGGCCTTGGCTCCTTCAAATGGACTTGCGCGGAAATCCTGCGTGTAAGACGACAAAATACAGAGACAGACTGATCACAGCGTGCAGAAGACTCAGTAAAGAATTCCTCATCTTTTTTGCAAATTGTTAAACTAAACATGATGAATGATTATTTATTTGCCTTGACAGAAGTGCTCGATGGCCGCGACATCCATGAGGTGACCAGAGAATTCCTCATTAATTGGAAAGCATCCAAAGAAGCAAAGAAGAAAAAAAGTAAACACGTGATGGCAACGTTTAACTCACCTCCCTTAACAAGTAAGTCACTAAATAGCTTTGGCTTTATGTATTTTCACATCATTAGTATTTTTACTAACTGATATCTTTTTAGCATATTTTCATTTGTGTACCAACTGAACATATTCTCACAGCTAGGGGTAAAAGTAGTGCACTGTAATTTGTAGAATACATTTTGAGGGAAATAAGATGTGCTTTTTTAATTACTGGTATTTTTCATATATCCACAGCTGCTTTGAAATTATGGCAAAATGACGTGTGTTTTTTTTAAATTGGCATTTCAGCAAAAATTAAAACTGCTTTGAAATTGTGGGAATATATTTTATGTTTTTATGATTTTTAGATTATTGGAATTTATTTTTTTTAAAAAGGACTAATTTGAAGTTATGGCCAAATATTACATTTGTAATGATTTTTTAACTTTTCTTAAAAGAAACTTGCCTGACTGCTTTGAAATATAGCAAAATATTTAATATTATATACGGTATATACACACATATATATATATATATATATATATATATATATATATATATATATATATATATATATATATATATATATATATACACACACACATATATATATATATATATATATATATATATATATATATATATATATATATAAAATTCTTCTAAGTGTGTGTGGGACAAAGCCATGTTAGAACATAATATATTGTATTGTGTGTGTGTTTTTACTATTGCCTCACATTCATTGGTTTTTTTTAAGTGATGTTTGTATATTGCAGATGACGCAATGGTGGGTGAAGGCGCACGTCCACCTCATGTCTGCTGCCATGCTAACATGCATGGATGGAAGCTGCAGCAGCCTTACAGGTCGTGGTATTAGAAATCATACTTGACATGTACTATCCAATATGTAAATATACAGATTAGATGTGAATATTACTTTTGTAGCTATGTTAAATCCTGAGAGATGTCTCTAACTCAAGTAATTTTAAGAGAAGATGTCATTTGTCCATTGATTAGATTTTTTTTTATGTATTGTTCTGTCTTTTAGGGTGCAGCAGTTGAAAGGGTCTCTGTACAGACAACTCAACCATGTGGCCGTCACGTCAGATATGTGTAGCCCTACGCATACATAATACCACTGTAGGAGTTTCAGAGTGGATTAACTTGTTTGATCTAAATTGGTGTTGATTTAATATAAATAGATTTAATGTCTTTTTTTGTGTGAAAGTTGTTATCAATTTTTGGATCTATGGATACAATTTACTGCACAAGTGTCTATGCCGGGTGTGTCCACAGTATGGCCCGAGGGCCATTTGTGGCCTGCTGCTTGTATTTTTTATTGGCCATGTGGCACATTGTAGAAATACAATTAAACAATTTAATGATACTAATAACAAATAATAGAGATGTGTAACAAAACTCTGTCTCTATCTCAATGGCACACCTGTGCTGACGTTAACGGTAGCAAACAGACCGAAAGACTGGTATAAACATCTCATTTTGGTGCTAATAATGGCACTGAAATGGGGCAAAAATGAGGTACTGTATAGTTAGCACCACCTAAGTCCCGAGTCAACTGTCATGACAGACGTGCACAGACAACGGTGAGCATCGAGCATTAATTGGTGAATATATTACTTAGATACCATTTGATTTAATTAAATGATGTTCTATTAAACTCTGTCCAACTTGTATGTCAGAAAATTGAGGGAAAAGATAAATTAATTTTTTGGGCAAAATTTGTATGTTTTTGTTTTTTTAAGTACGCATCGTCTATGCACCGACACCAGTGTAGAATAATGTGTAAATGATACCCAAACCTAAGTAATGATAACACAAAGCTTTGTCTTTAAAAGATATACAACCTGTTTTTAGCCTTTTTACAATATTTTTAAGAATATACAAGAATATCATCCTTTGCAGACCCTCAGTGGAAAAAGGTTGGGCACCCCTGGTCTATACTGCATGTCTTTTCAACCTAATTTCAATAATAAAAAGGCAAAATATGAAATAGGCAGCTCTAATTTATATGAAAAACCATCCAAAGTACATATGTCTACACAGTTGTTGCTAAATATCTGAAAAGTGGTTGTGCAAGGTAATTAGGCAAATAGGTTTACTTAACCTTTCCCTCCTTATAGCCTTGTAATGAGTGGCCCAGAGCTATACTGTTACTCCATCCTTATACAAAAACAATGTTTGTTTTGAACATCAATAATTCCTCTCATTAATTCATTGCCATCTCATGTTTTGGAGCCTTGAGTGGTATTAATTTAGGAGCCTTGCAAGAATTTCCTCACGGGTCGCCTGTTGATTGCAGCACTGCACTTTTTTTTTTTTAAAGGCAATTAGTCCAGAAATGGTTTAGCATATCACCATATATATTTATAAATAGTGCTCATCAGTTTGTCTTCACGGTCTGGTGCAAGACGCCTTTTGAGAGACAAGCCTTTCATCCTCATGCAGTGGTGACTACATAATAGAGTGGCCACTTCCTGATAGGCCAATGAAGGGAAGGGTTGCAGCCAATTAGAGTGGGAAGAGGCCCGGGTTGCACATGTATTAGCTTTTAGGTGAGAAAAAGGAGGCTGCCCCTGATTGGTGACGGAACTCAGCCCGAGGAGCGACTCGGGAGGAGAGAAAAGTAGTCATACTGACATTGGAAGGTCATTAATTAATACGTGGAGTTGGATCTTGAGGCTTTGGCAGGGTTATTTTTTTTTACCTCTGAGGAGAACATTCTCACTTCTTGGAGGTACATGCATGTCTTCCATGACGCCTACTTGCAGAAATAGAGGTGAGTCGCACATGTTTTGGATATGACTGCTGCTGTTCACATTAACTTTATTTGTCAAATGTGTGGCATTTAAACTATGTAATATACAGCTGTTCTATTTAATAATTTAACTGCACTAAAAGTAATGACGTGCGTTAACAAAATAAACTTAACAGGTTTTTAAGATGGTTGGGAGACAGACGCACCGAATGGACAACGGCAATTGCTCCGGGACGGTGGTGGATGACAGCCCCGGCTCCAGCCCTAGCTCCAGCCCGGATGGTCGTCGGGCCGCCGCCCGGGTGCTCCAGGCCGGCGGGCTCGGGGGAGGACGAGGCCGGCCGGCGGCTGCCAACGCGGCGCGGGAGAGGAGCCGCGTTCAAACTCTGCGGAACGCCTTCCTGGAGCTGCAGAGGACGTTGCCATCGGTGCCGCCGGACACCAAGCTGTCCAAATTGGACGTGTTGATACTGGCCACCACGTACATTGCACATTTGACTCGAACTCTGCAAGAGGAAGGCACCGAGGAGGGGGACAACACAAAGCAGACTGAGGCATTACATTCACTCAAAGGTGAAGGCTACCTGCACCCAGTCAAGGTCAGTTAAAATAATATTTACATCTTACTGATGGGCACGTTTTTTATGTGATTAACTGTGTTTCAATGTCTGAACAGAAATGGCCAATGAGGTCCAGGTTGTATGTGGGCGCAAGCGGCCAGTTCCTGAACAATTCATCAGAATCAGAGAACCAAGGCCCATCGTCATCATCATTATCATCCAACTCCAAATAAAACAAGTCCACTAGTTCGCATTTGCATGAGTGATGATACACAGCCCACTTCCACGATACCACAGTGTAAATTTAATATATTATTGTGATGTATTTTTCCTCAAATGTATGGATTCTCTCCCTTGTTTTAGTTGTTTGCCCTGCAAATTGTGCAGCTCCATACATGTCCATGGTCTGATATTGTGTGATTTTACGGGCCAATAATGAGCTCGTCATGCTTGAAAAGTGAGGCACTTTCAGTAGAAAAACATTTGCACTAAAATGCATGTGTGAATAACTTAACATCTGTCATGTGAAGTGGCCTGTCAGTGTCAACAATAGGTGGCTTGCCCTCTCATGTTCCCTTCTATTTTTTTTTTTACATGCATGCTTGTACAAACGAAATGTTGTGAATTTAAAAAACAAAACAAGGTAAGGTGGTAAATCTACAGTGTCTAAAAAGATGTAATTAAATTGTACCATACTCTATTACGTTTATTTAAGAGAAGTAAAGAAATGTAAGAATTGAACTGAAAGTGTTTGTCGTTATTTCTCAACAAGGGTTGGGACACATCTTTAGGATCATTCAGTTGTTTTTAAGGTAGAATAGTTTTAAATGATCATTGAATTATAAAATACACTGCAAAATGGCACTTCAATGGTGCTTACAAAATGGTAATTTATCTCTAAATCTGGGACACAATCTTCAAAAGGACGAGTCACTTAAATGAATTATGTATGTGACTTTAAAGGGAGTTAGTCAGTTAAATCACTTAATAAAGCTTTTGATTTAATCTAGAAAAAAATACTGCAAAATTATAATGGATTAAATTGCGTTTAAAAACCTGTTAAATTTGGTAGTTAAAAAAATATTTTTATGAGTAATACATTGGCATCAACTGACGTTTGCTGTGTAAGAGCTTGAGTAAATAAAACGTTTATTTTTTCTTAGCAGTTTCGTTAAAACAAAATAAATCATTACACATTTAAAATCTTTTTAGTATACACACTGCAAAACAGTTGCCTTGTTACTATCGCATAGGTAAATACAAACAGATAAACATTCATAAATAAAGTATTTACAGTACATACAATGGTTAAGTGTATATTCACAACAGCAAGGCAGTGTGGGTTGCAACCGATGCTAACATTAGCATTTAGCATTCAAGCTGTGAAACTACACTGCGCAACCCGAAGGCGCAGTTAAATACGAACCGGACCGGATATCCTTCCTTTTGGGATCGACATCGAAAGGAGCAGGACGGTGAGCCGAGCTGCTCCCTATCAAATCGCAGCATTAGGATGCCTTTTTGGCGATTAGACGACCGGAGAAGCCGTGTTTGTTACGGTGAGCGAAGCTAATTAGCTTGTGGGCAGTATACTCTAACGTGGTTTATCTCGGTTTGTAGTCTGAAGCTAGCGGGGCACATTGGGGCGACCACGTGGGAGAAAAGCTCATGAAGAATCCTAATCGTAAAAGTACACTAATTTGATACGTCACCCAAAATTGTCATACTGAATCACACGTGGCGGAGTAACTTTGCTTGCCTGCGTTATCTGAGTCATCCCGGAGGAAATGTTATTTATCATCCCCGTAGACAGGTGAAGTCCTCTAATCACTTATTTACAGAACAGATCATATGTGGCTTTTTAGGAAGGGTCACCAGAAGAGGCTCTGGACTTCAGGATATGTCCTATTTGCCTTATTTAACCACTGAGGCTTTCATTGGTCCCCAAACATGACACAAGGTCGTGGCATAGGTCGTGACCTGCTGTTGAACCCAGCCTCAGACCTAAGATGTTAGACGTGCTCCCAAGCTGTGTCACACGGTGCTCTCTGACCTTTGGGTGATCAGTCATAAGTATTGGCTACTCCGTCAGTACATTTTATTCGTACACAGTGCTAATCAATAGAGTCTCACTTGAGTCAGTGGTGAGGCTGCAGTGTTATTGAGCTATTAAATGTGTATTTGGTCATTAATTTACTGATTAACTGTTATTATAGAAGCACCGGTGAAGACCATATGCTACAATACTGGCCAGTACACCTGATAAGGTAAGAAGATTATTAAAGTAGTGATGTTCAACCTTTGCAGCTATCATAATGATGACTTCACTGTTTTAGCCGTTTACCCATCAGACAAAGAGTGGTGACACTGTGACGACTGAATTAATTGCAAGAGTGGAGCCATGTCGAGGTTATGTCATTATATGAAAGTGATGGGTTTTTTTGTATTTTTTTAATGCGACTACAGATAAACCAGACAAACCATGTCTGCTTCATCATGTAACTGGTAAGTAAATACAAACTATAATATTTTCTCTAGCGCTAATGATGAGTTCACTCTTTTTGCCGTTTACCCATCAGACAATAGGGTGGTGATACTGTGACTACTGAATCACTTCCTGAAAGATGATCAATAAATGTGGTTCAATGCATAACCTGCAATGAAAGTGACAGATCCTTTATGTGACCACAGATACTTGGTTGGCAGAAATAATGGATGGAAAACGTGAACATTTGCTTCAAGTCTTCAGTGAGTAAAGAGTTATATTGATGTATTTCCTCAAATAGTGGCCTCCGCCGTCCCAAATAAATGTCATGCCTCAAATAGGGGAGGAAAAAGATGGCATGAGGTTACATTAAATACATTTACAAATGCCATTGTTGTGGTAGACATCTTTACTACATACACCTCCTACAGACATGACATCTGTAAAGCTGAAATTAAGAGTGCAGATTGCTACTACATATTTTAATGCATATACTAAAATAAAGGCTTCCCTCACTATGCTTGGTACTCTCTGCATTTAGGTAAATGCCCTTGGCCACTATCTAAGGTAATACAGTATATCATACTACAGTGTTATAATGATGAGTTCACCCTTTTCGCCGTTTACCCATCAGACAATAGGGTGGTGATACTGTGACTACTGAATGACCTGCTGCACGATAGGAAGCATCTAGATGTGCCTTTTTTATAGTGTGAAAGTGACTGACTTTTTGTTTTTGACAGATAAGCGGTCGGATTGATGGACAGAAGAAAGAAACTCACATCCACACTCATTCAAGGTGAGGAAAGAGTGTGTGTGAAGCTATCCAAACTAGACATGCTAATGCTTGAAGTAGTAATGATGAGTTCACCTTTTTGCCGTTTACCCATCAGACCAGAATGGGCTGCTGATGCAATGACTCACTGAACTCAAATTGTGTGCTCAACTCAACTCAAATAGGAAAACAATAGTTTCATGCAAACTGATTGCACAAATCTGTTTCTCTAAAAGGGATGGCTGGACGTTGAAGACTCATTTAAGCAGTGAGTATATAATTGTAGTATTTAGTCTAGATTTGTCATGAAACTGACCCCAGTGTATTGTCTGTTACAGCACAGCTGGACCTGTTTAAAGCTGCTATTTGGACTGCTTTGCATATGAAAAGTATTTAAAATAAATTGTACCCCTTTTAATTTGCTTTGAGTGTGATCATTTGCATTATGACTCATATTGTGGCTGTTGTGCTTACTTGTTACAACTGTACAGAGGGAGACTCGTATCCTCCTACTCCTCTGTGATGTATGTATCTGCTCCTGGTGCGTAGGTGTAGATGAAGCGTAGGATGTTCTGGTGGAGCTCATCTAGGGCTTTGTCTTTCCTGCGCAAACTGTCCTCTCCCAGATCACCGGAGAAGACTGCGTCGGGTGGAATAATGAGAGCACATGCCTCTGTAGGGAGAGTTTTTTTTTTTATATATATATATATATATGTACCATAACCTGCAAATGATGCTCATAGACTATACGAGTATGGGATTAATTGAAAGTAACCTTAAAGACCCACAATTAGGGAAAAAAAGGTTACTTGATCATGAAAGTACTGTATTTGAACTTGTGATTAAAAGAGTACCATGCTTGAGAGTGACAGAATTTTCACAAAGGAGCACCGCAATCACGGCGTCTTCCTCCAGCACTTCACTTCTGAGGCTTAATTTGCAGTGGGCCTCTGCTAAAGAGATCCTATTACAACAAACATGAAAAGCACCATTTATAAAGGGTCATGTTGAATTGTCACATTTTAATCCTGATGATGAATTCTATAATCATGTTGACCCTACACTTAATGGTTTAAATGTGCTAAGAAGTCAAGACAATTATAAACATTTGTCACAACCAGATGAAGAATAACCTCACTGGCTCACTCAGCATGACTGCACGCCATCTAGTGGGCTGCTATGGTATTGCTAGATCCCGTTTAGCCTGAGATGATACCAGAAACATTTTCGGCTACATTACTTACAGAAATTTGATGGAAACCGCAGACATCTTGCTCCCGTGAATTTGTGATCTGACTCTACAGCTGGCCATGTAGTAGCCGTGGATCATCTTCAGTGCTGCAGGACTCAAATCTACTTGCAGGCTTTGTGCATAGGCCACCAGCTAGACAACAAGACTTTGGATCAAAAGGCTGATGATGTACTTTAAAGTGGAATGTTTCCTAACTTCTCTGTAGTCCTGGGTAGAAAAGTCAACAAGGGATGGGTAGAGGCGTCTTCCAGGCTGCATGGCATGTTGGAGAATGTGGACAGCCTGAGAGAGGATGGCATGTTCACTCGTATGATCCTGACACTTAATGATGAGGCCAAAGCTGGCTGCCAGCTGAGGTGGTACTGGACCCATTTCCTACCCATGAAGAAGATTTAAGTTTAATCTATGGCTTTGTACATGCACCCCACTGTTAGAATACTCACTGGTGCTCCCAGTATTGCATCGTATGCCCTCCGAGAACTATGTGTGGAGTCCACGACGGCCCAGAAGCTGCATAAGACCGGGAAGGAAAGCTGCTGGTCCATATCCTCGCCATACTTTTTCCCTGGGATGAACACAGACACCGTGCGGCTGTCCAGAGCTAACAAATAGAGATGATTACTGACTGGTCCCGAGTCTTTTTTAATGTCAGCTGAAATAATCACTACCTGACTCTACTGCATCCAGCTTGTCCTTCTTGAAACCGCTCAGATCTCCAAGCATGCAAATACCACCATTGGCGAGCAAGGCAGAACCGGCGTGGATCTTAGCAGTGCCCACTCCATGCTCATCGTGGGACAAGGATGCAAACATCTCCCCTGAGCCTTCATGCCTCACCCCACGGCATGACAAGCTCAAGCTGTACCTCATTAGCCTGACATATAATATTGTATATAGTTAACATTTACAGCGTTCAGTTACTATGAAAAGTACAAAATTTCCTCAAACAGTGGCCTCCACTCTAATAGTGTACAGTAGACGCCATTTCCCAATTAATCCGCCCGTGCGCCATCCACCTGAATAAATAAATACTGCACTACTCATTATTTAAGTGTGGAAAATGCTTGGAAAAAATATACGTATATTTGAAAACCTCAGCCCTGACAGACGCCGGTTACTCTCTGCACTTGAGTCTCTAGGTGGGTAAATACTGTCATTCAGACCATCCTACCTTTCCACTATTGCCGTGTCGCCTGTAGAAACCAGGAGATCCAAGTGTGACCTGTTTTTGGCGTCCCCTCTAGTTTGCACCAAGCTGAGCAACAAGCCGAGCTTCAATGTGTTGAAGAGGCCTGGAGGTGCCACATGCAACGCAAAGCAGTGTGCTACAGTGGCAGAGAACCTCCACGGAGATCTTCCTGCGGCCTTCAGCAGCTCCTTAAATTTGGCATTGACGTCAAGTGGATCTAGAATTAAATAAGTTGCTTCAAGCCAAATTTGTTATGATTAATGCGAACCTTATTTATCCACTCAACATTGTCTTACACTGTGGCTCCCACGGTTGGACGCTATTGGCCTCCACGCTCCAGGTAATGCTGGGCCACTGGTGCACATGCGCAGGTATGCCGATCACCCGGTAGAGTTGACCAATACTCATCGTGTTACACAGCTCATCTGCGAGAAACGTGGGGGTGAAACAAAGCCCAAAGGAGTTGTTCCTCCACTTGAAGAAACAAGCATGCCACCTACAAACCTTTGCCAAGACAAACAAGAGTGAGGCCCCTTAGAAACAAAGATTCCTCTGTGTGAATCTCATGGCTGCCTAATGACTGTTCCTTGCACTTATTAACATATATGTTCAGTAACGGGAACCCGGTGTATTAAATTCCTCTGCAGGACTGGGTCAACAGAATATGTTAATCCTGGTGCTGAGTTTTGTTAAACCCTCCAGGGGTACTAGTTGGACAATGTTATAACAGGGGACAGAAACACTTAATATCCCACCCCGAGGCACCGTGCACGGCTGGCTGCACAAAAATGTATTTATTTGAACCCCCCCCCCGAAAAAAGTGAGTCTCATTTAGAAAGCTGGACAATATTAATGAGCACACTCTACGAATGTGACTGTATGTAAATACATGACATTAAAAGCACATTAATCAGGGTTTGGAACGAACATAATGGATGAGAACGTGATTTTACAAACAAACATCAGCCATATAAATGTCTAGCTTCTTAATTCACTGCATTAACTCATAGCACAGATTTGATTTACTGCCTGGGAAAAAAAAATTGCAGTACTTTTAGCAGTACAGTGCATTGTCACTGCAGCTTGGGAGCACACCTGTGCTTTCATTGCCCTGGAAAAGGTACAAAAAGTTATCTTGGTATCCTATAATTAGCACAATGAGGGTTCATTTAGTGTAGACAGTACACTGAGGGACAAAATAACACGACACTAAAATGCATTATCCTTAAACCTGGTGGAACGCTACACATTCACGCCACTAGAGGGAGTAAGAACTAAGAAACACAAAGGGTGAGGCACATAAGCAAGAGCTTTACATACTGTACAGGCATGCACTGTAAATGACCTTTGTGGAACTCTCTATATTAATAAAATAAATAGTCAGTGACTTTTTCACCCTTTGTGGCGCGCAAACACATCCAGGACATCCCATGACTCTTCATGATACACTTACCTCTAAGAAACAGCGTGACTGACTGGTATCTGAGTGAGCTTTGTTGATGCGCACTGAGAACTTTCAGGGCGTTGACGTGGATCAACTCCACCAGCTGCTTGTCTGTCTCCAAGGACGCACACATTAGTAGTACAGGATATAACAACGCAATGGAGAGCCGTTCCGTCTCACCTCCCAACACTCTGAACTGGATGTCCTCTTTAAGAGGCGAGCTGCAGGTCATGCAGGTGAAGTCCTTCCTCACGGTTGCTGACTCTGTGGCTCCAGGTGCATGAACCCGGATGTGATGGAAACCTAAACAGCAAGCAATGTGCAAATGAAAAAATTGTTCATCTGTGCATATTCATTTCATTTGTTTCAAAATTATAGAAGAGTGGGATAATCATACATTAACCGAAATCAAGGTTGGAGGTTCAGTTTATCGTGATTTTGATTTTTGCCAAAACTGCCCAGCACTAGTTGCCATCAAGCAAAACGTCTTTGCAGGGGCACCGAACTAATTGCCTGTAAGTCACTGACCATTTGTCTAATGATTATGTAACTCTGAGGATATCTGTATTACACATATGCTAGCATGTCTTCCCAAGTATTTTACGCACAGTCCATAAGACAAGTGAAACTTGATTCCTTTAACTGACTCAAGTTCTTATCCTCAGTTCTTATTCTCACTAAAGTAACTAAATTACTCGTTTCACTCGTCACAGAGCACATTCCAGCAGTGAGTCAGTAAAACATGTCGTCAATGAGCACCCGTAAGTCATTGAAACTCATGTCTTTGTCAAGTACCCATAAGTTAGTGCATTTTGAGTCTCCATCGACCATCTGTAAGTCAGTGAAACTGGAGTAGTTCCTTGGGTTCCCGTGAGTCAATGAAACTCGAGTCTTCCTAGGGATACCTGTGAGTCAGTGAAACTCGAGTCTTTGTAGAACACTTGAGTCAGTGAATCTCGTGTGTTTACCGAGTGAATCATTCGTACAGTATTTGTCGAGCGTGTGATCCAGCTCCAGCAGGAATGGGGATTGAGAGTTGATTTCAGGACAGGACCAGGGGCTAATGCATTTCTACAAATGCAGTTAGAGTACCAGTTACACAATTAGTGACACGTTAACTAACTGGTATCCTTTTTTAATTTAGCTAGCTATATTAGGAGTGAGTGAGTGACTGAGTTAATGGAGACAGGCACCCATGAGACCAGATTTAGTATAAAAAAAATGTAAAAAGTTTTGAACGATTCGTTTAGGGGGCGCCACAAATGTCGTTTGCTATTTTTTTTTTTTACATGGTTGTATAGCTGGACAAGTCCAGGGGTAGAAAACATACACATTAAGATATATTCAGATCCTTACCTGAAGAAAAGGTACAGCTGTCGTTACTGCAAAGGAACCTGGCTCCTCGGGTGTATTTTGTGACCCTTGTGATGGCAATGGCCAGACCTTCAATGAGGACAGGCCTCATGCAGCAATTTGTACGAGGGAAGGTAGCAAGATCCAGAGTGTAGTCAGGAAATGGGGGCAGGTGCGTCAATTTCAAAATGATATTCACCTTAAAGAACCAACCTAGTTAGTTTTTGAGGTTAAGTCTAAAATGGTAGTTTCATGCATACCTGACACTCTGTGTGTACACTTTCAATAAGTGAAAGTGTCTTTATGGCCAAGAAGCACACCTAAAATACATGCAAGGTTTGTTATGTTATGTAAAGAAATCCATGCTAACGGATCACTTACAGATTGAAACAAAGCTGTTGCTTGCAGTGGGTGGTGTAATACATAGTCACCCAGTTCCGAGTCCACCTCTACGACATCAAAGGGATTCACGTCGATACAGAACCGGAAAACTACCACCGCGTTCTGTTGGGGCTCTACAATCAAGGTGTGATAAGCTAGGTACTACAAAAATACGTATTAAAAAAAAACAACTAATACATTTTCACCCAAATGTATTCATAACGTACCAGTAAATGATTTGCAGTCTTCTGTAAGTTTCTTAAGGCCGCCACTTCTGTCCAAATAAATCAAAACCGCCCGTTTTAATGAGAACATGTCCGCCATTTTTTTTTTAAACCGCGCTTTTTCAGCTCGAGGTAGCTTTCGTTGACATGGCAACCAAGCACGTGCGACAGGAAGGGATAGGTCGTCATTGAAGTTTAGGTCATATAAAATCATCTAATATGATTTTCATTACTGGAGCATAAAGCGACTTAAACCCCGTTAAAGCAAGGCCATGGAGATGTAAAATTTCTGATAACCAACCAAAAAAAATGTATGTAACGAAAAGTAAACAAATGTGACCAATACACAAAAATGCTTTATTCGGTCTCTCCAATAATCCGAGTAATCCAGTCTAGTTTGTCAGGGATATGAAGGCTTTCATAGCAATTACATGGAAAAACATAAATCTACATGTGACAGTGACACGCACATCTGACAGTCCAATTGTGTCCTTTAATGCCCAGTGACCTGTTATGTTTTTTTAAGGCACATTTAAGGAGTGATATCAGTAATGAATATCTTTCCGTATTCCGTAAAATACCATCTTTCATATATATATATATATATATATTTATATAAATACAAATTGGTAAAAAATACATTTTCTATCATATTTTGTTCCCAATAAAATCTGTTTTTAAGTGCTGTTTCATCTGCGCTCCTTTGGATTCATAGAATAAGTGACGTCACTTTCTTCCCTTTAGCTCGTATTATGGATGGATGCTCGTTAAAGGCGTTCGGAGGCCTTGTCTGGAATTTATCATAGGAAAGAGTCATCAGAAGGCGGGGCGTAAGAGAAGCCCACAAAGGCGTCGTCCGCCTCCATCACACTGGCGTTGACGATGGAATGTTCTTGTGTCCAACACACAGAGTGAGGCACCATCTCCTCAGTGAACTCGGGGTCAAAGTTTGAGATATCAGAGAAAGAGCGCTGTGAAGAAAAAAGAAAATAAGTGAGGTTAACATTGCCTTTGGTGGGAGGGATATTAAAACACAGTTAAATAGGGTATTGTTACATTTACAGTATCGTGTTTTGATCTGGAAATATTTACCACATTGGGTGTAAATGGTGGTGGAATCTTCTTCTGTTCAAGGTCAGTCCAGTTGATGGAGGAGAAAAAGTGGTGCGTTTTGATTTCATTCTGAAAACAACAAACATTTAACATCAATACTCAAAGTGGCCGCTGTGTCCACCAGAGGTCGCTGCAGTGTGCAACATTTTGCCATTCCACTCACAAAGTCATCCCTGGCTCCCAGCCTGAGTGCTCCATCTTTCTCCAGCAGGCCTTGCAGGAGAGACCAGGCAGTGTTGGACGCACCGGCTCGTATCACCAGTGGCTTGTGCAGAATGTTGTCATACATCTCATGTGTGTCCCTGCTGTAAAAAGGCGGCTAGAGGAAGAAGGGTGGATGTGTTACAAACCTGCAACTTCTTCAGGGTCAGTGAAAATTGTAAAAATAAAAAAAAAACAAGACATGTGTCACCAAGCCAAAAAGCATCTCATAGAGCACTGATCCCAGACACCACCAGTCCACGGTGTTATCATACGGCTGCTTTCTGAGCACCTCTGGAGCTAAGTACTAGAAAACAAAGAAATATTGAGAGAAACTTAATAGTGCAACTTCTGCAGGAGTCACAAGTAAAAGGAAGTAGTGTTACCCCAAAAGCTGGACAACTTTAAAGGGCAAAAATGCTCTAGGCAACAATTTGTTTTGTTGCGATTTATACATTTTTTTTCTTACAGGAAAATAGAAATAATCCATTCTATATGAGGCCATTGCTGGAAAAGCCCCCTGCATAAAAGGTAACAATTCAGCCTTCTTAATAGTCAAACAAGTGTAAAAATAAGTTAACCATTGTTGATCTGTTGGATAAAAATGTCAGAACAATGAAAAGACAGGTTAATGATGTAATGTGAAAGGGATTCAAAATATGTGTTTCATTGTCACCCTAGTGTAAAAACAAGTTGCTAATGCTAATATTAAAATGTAGGCTTATAGTGATGCTGGAGTGTGTCCACTACTTGTTGAGGTTGCTCGTTCTTTTGGAGTACATGTCACAACAAGCCGAAGAAACAGCCAAGTGTGAGAGAGCCTTGCATTGACATAAGATACAAAATAAGAACAAGTATGCCCCTCTGGTCCTTAGCTTTCTGAGAACAATTTCACTGAATAGCATACTGACTTTACTGTAGAGGTTTCACTTTAACCGTGAAGACGTACCTCAGGTGTGCCACAAAAAGTACTGGTGGTGTCCGTCTGGGAAATACCTTCCTTGCACAAGCCGAAGTCGGTCAAAACGATGTGACCCTTTAAAGAGAAAGGACATGGTGCAGGTTTTTAGCCACACAAGCACTTCATTATCCACCGGACTGAGTGAGGCTATTGTCGGGCCCCCAGAATGCTGGGTGGCAGTCAGTCCCATTCATCGTTCCCGCACGTTGCGCTGGGGCCGGGGTAATGATTACGATGATGAGCTAATCCAATCACATGCATTCTGCAGCAGGAAATAACAGTGTTGTGTTGTGCTGGTGGAAAACATGTGCAGTAGTGCATCTCCTAAATAAACATTAACAAGAAGGGGTTATTGTTTGGCTACTGCGGGGGCATCCTAAAGTGCAGCCCGGGGGCCACTTTCGGCCCGAGGCTTGTTTTTTAAGTAAAGTAAAGTTCTTTGTTAATGAGCTATATTATTAGATATTTCACTAATTTGATTTGTCACCTGTAACACAACAGCTGCGGATAGCTTAGGTTAGCTAGCTTTAATGTACAAAATGTATGAAAGTTCTCTCTCGCATCCTTCTATACATCTGTACACAGAAAAGGTGCGTACACTCCTGCTCTACTGTTTTTATGCATGCATAAATGACACTTACTTCATGGTCCAGAAGGATATTTTCAGGCTTTAAGTCTCTGGAAGAAACACGTTTATTGCTCAATTAATTCCAGAAAAGTCTGTTTAAATTCTTATACCTAAAGTGGGTTTCAATCATTCTTACATACCTATAAACAATGTTGAGGGAGTGCAGATATCCAAGTGCACTCGCCATTTCAGCAATGTAGAACCTGGCTCTGGGTTCTAGAAAGGTCCGCTCTTTTTGTAGGTGGAAGAAAAGCTGGGGAAAAAAAAAAAAAAAAAAAGACAATTCGGAAGAACTGTCAGCACAAGCGCAATAATAAATGAGGGTGAGTCTCATTTAGGACTGTGTAGGTGTACCTCATGTTGTATGGTTAAATACTAATCTCATTCAATAGAAATGTTTTCCCTAACGACAGTGATTCACAGTCACATGGCAGCTTCTGGAAGGAAGTCGCTCATTAAGCTTTATTTGGAAATGGATGTGTGCTTTCTGATAAGAAACACTGACAATTAGCCAGTGTACTCGCAGCAATTCAGCTTCGAGCAACTCCTCTGACAGCAGTCTTTTCCGCTTTCCATCATCAGCTGTTTTTTTTTGTTTTTTTTTTAAACCAGTGACTCACGCGTGGCGAGCTCGGACTCTACTCACTTCCCCTCCGTTGACGAAATCCAAGACAAAATACAACTTGTCTGTAGTCTGGAAGGAGTAATGAAGTCCCACCAGGAAGGGATGCTTCACGTTCTTCAGCAGCACGTTGCGCTCGGCCATGATGTGTTTTTGCTGAGTGGAGACAGGATTGCGTCATCGCGCGTGCGAGACAAATGGACACAATCTCATTTGATAGCAGCCTTACCTCTTTTCTGTTGAGAATGACCTTTTTCTGTAGCACTTTTACTGCGTAATACTTGGCATCCAGTTTCCTCTTGGCAAGGAACACCTGCGTGGAATGGAGGAGACAACATCATTCCTGAATACTACTTCCTCTTGCAGAGCTAAAATTAAATGCTACCCTATGCTATTTAGTAGTCAGGCCTCGGTTTGCGCCGAAAATCTTGCCTCGATTTTCCGTCTGTTTTGCGCTGTGCTGTATCCTTCCGCAGAATCGGGTGTCCAACCAACGGACCCTTTGCGTGACTCACTTTCCGTGTATTTTTTATTGAGTGCGACTGTTCAATAACCCACCATGGGGCGAAGTACAAATATGGCGTTCCTTTCTCTCTTCGTCTTCAATAAAATGTAAAAGTCATGTTAAATGTGCATGTATCAATTTCATTCACCACTTATAATTATTCTGCATTGGTTTCTACATGTGAAACTATAATTATTCTCAATAAAATGTATTTTTGTTCATATATTTGGGTGTCTGGAGCAAATTAATGGGATTTACATAAATTTCCTATGGAGAAAATTGTTTCGGTTTTCATGTGACGTTCTGGAACAAATGAATAATAAACTGCGGTGCCACTGCATTTAGTTAAGATAACCAGGACTGTATACTGTAGGTGCTCTAATTAATGGCTCTCTTGACTTAACCGCCGTGTCTCCTACAGGTACCGGGGCGTGATCTACAAAGGCAAATAACCACGGGCTCTCCAAGTAGCTTGTGGCTGTAGGCCTTTGCAGTATCATTCAGTGGTCAGTATCTAGCAGTTTTAGCTACCTCTGCATGCGCTTTAAAATGTTGGTTGAGCTTCTCAGTGGTTGGCGTACTGTTGTTAACAATGAACTCATTGCAGCATTAACACTGGCTAAGCAACTTGCGCCTTACTGCGACGACAACACTGGTTGTATTGCTGCTGTGTTGTGCAATATACATGTTAATAATCACTATGTTGGCGAGACAGTTATGTTTTCCCAATGGTACTTTCCTGTTATCGGATATTATTTACATACCTTCCCAAAACTGCCTTTTCCTATGACTTTTAAAAAGTCAAAGTCTGTGGGCTTGGCACTGAAAAACAAATGGCAGCAAGTTATTTTCCATGCCGTGGCACATGCAAAACATCACCTACTCTTAAAGGGGAACTTACTGTGGGTTTCCGGAGGGTCCCAGGTTTATGTTTCTGGAAGACGAGTTGTTCTGTTAAAAAAAAAAAAATAAATAAAATAAAATAAAATAAAATATTAGCCAGGAGGTTACTGGGTTTAAGAACCGAAGCCTAGATGGAAATCTATTTTTATTTTCACTGCAGTGTTTCAAACTTTTTACACCACGTGCAATCTCAAAAATATTACCAGCGCTTTTGCTGCCCCTGTTTGCCATCATGGTTTAGCTGGCAACTGTATAAATTGATCTGCATACCACCAGGAGGCTGCGTGCCACGAGTGGTACTCGTGACACAGTTTGAGTAAGCATGGCTTACATGAAGGGTATCCAAAGTGCAGACCAGCTTTTTTTTTTTTCACCCCTACGGCCTCTCCGGCACCACCAAACATGAATTTGCATTCATACACCAGTGTGGGGAGCAGTGGAGGCAAGTTGGGCGAAGTCTTGCCCAGGGACACCAAGATTGTGACTGCTCTATGTCCTGAGCCACCTAAAAAAAAGAAGCTTAGCACACATTGACCTGCATTGGAATGGCTTTTAATGTATAAAATGTATGAATGTGGTCCCCGCTCCCTCTGTGAAAAAAAGTTTACTACCCTGGTCCACGTGACAGGCAGTGCTTCCATTACTTACTTTGTCATCTTCATCTTCGGACGCATCAGAGTTTTGCAAGTTCTCCATTTTGTCCATCAGGAGAAAGCTCCTCACATCAGAACTGCAAATTTTAAAAGGATAACGTGCTAAATTTCAAACGGCAATAGGACGTTTGTGTGTGGGTCTTAATGGTAATTAACCCTTACTGGTTGCAAAGCTGCGGAAGAGAGACAATTCCTTTAATGAATTCATGCAGGCCCGCTCTTCTTTGCTTGATGAACTCTATGACGAAGACATATGCAGATATTTATTGACAGCATGTGGCCACACACGAGCCATGCAGATGAACAACACTTACCAGGTTCAAAATTATCCCCAAATATCCTCTTGGCAGGAATCTTCAAGTTTAACGAAGGAAACTGTTTCTTTAGCTGTGTGAAATGAGGTCCAAGTCATCAGTATGTAGCAACATATAAAAAAGGAGGATTATATGTCAAGATGGCCGCCACTCACTGTGTTGTAAAGTTTATCAAACTCTGCATAGCGTCTGAAGACAAACCACTCCTGCTGTCCAACGTTGACGATGACTTTATAAACCTGATGAAAGCAAAACGTGTCACTCATTTTCAGTGGTTAATGTTGATCAGCACCAATCAACCGGTAATGCCTGGATTTCACACACTGTGAAACGCTTTTTCTTGTCCCTCTGCTCGTTGTGGCAGGGTATGCTGACGTTCGGCAGACTGTTCTGCTCCTCCATCCTCCAGCATTGAAGCGTGCGTGGTGGGAGACTAATGGTTCCTCTTTAAGGATGCAACACCCTCATCCTGCTGTCGCCCAGAGAAAAGAAGACACGACACTTCATTATCCAGGAAGTGGAACTATTTGTTTGGCAAACATGTCTGACCACACCGATATTTGCTGTTGCCGTTTACCTGGTGGGAAGCATATGTACATTTGCAATAGCTCTCAGCAGGGCACGGACCTCCTCCAAGGCCAAACAATCCTAAATGTCAACCTAGTAACCTTCTGTATATACCATTACTGTTAAAAATAATCCATTCCAGGGTCAAACCGGGTCTGCAAGGATTTTTTCTTCTAGTTAATATTCTGAACTGCCATACAAGATTGAAACTTTGGTAGAATTAAAATAAGGCATAATACGCAAAGTAATGAGATTTGAACACTGTCATTGCCACACAAGTGCTTTTCTTTTCCTAAATACCTACTTGCTAAATTTAGGTCCAGCAAGGTCTCGCTTGATGTCTCGTCCAAGTTGTACAACCATAGGGTTGTTTGGCTTTAGAGGTTGCACTGTACATTAATTTTGTCATTGAAATTTATGTATTCACTGAGAAATGACGGGAAATGTTAAAAATGCCTCCTTCCTCTCAACATTTTCGTGTAAATACATTTAAGTGGTGGCCAAGCAACAGCAACACAGTGTCAAAGCCTGCATGCTTCATACAAACCCACTAGTCTCTTCACGTGCACTGCATTTACAACATTCCTGCTGGCTGCCCAAGTGAAACTCACCATTTGACCGTGTGTTACATCACGTCTCCTCAACAAAGCTTTGTCTTCAGATCTGAGTGTGCCCACTGTGTGCAGGCAGTGAGGTCAGCCTAGTTTGTTTAGGACTTTCTTTTGTCTGCGTAGCCACGGTCCTTGTTACTTTCACTGCACATGGGACTGAAAATCCTCCATTGATCCTGCACGAAACACATCCTGACAGGATGTGTTTCATTCTGCTCACGTACGGGAGGAGCTTGGGACTGTTTAGGATGCATCAAACGTGCACTGAGATGGGACTCACTGACGCTACGCCTTCTTTTTTTTTGGCGAGACTTCCAACAGGTTTCACATGCCAAAAAATGAGTCCCTAAAAAAACAAATCTTCAATTCCCCACAAATGAGGCCTAAAACACATCAATTCACCTTCATCATGTGTACAAATTAGCTCAGAGTGCTCTTTTAATCAAACTAGTGTTTTCTTACAGCCCTCAGTCTCCTCTTGGATAAAATTTGCCTCCTTACCTACAATCAAATGTTGAAATGTAAACACAATACACGTCAGTTGTTGCCGTCTCGTTCAGACTGATATACGTTCAATTCAGTGTGGTTTTCACGCCATACCAGGTCTTGAAACCTATCCGATCAGGTTTTGTACTTCCATGCCGAGCTGCCTTACATCTGTACTTGATTCCAACGTCTCATTGACTTGTTTTTTAACATTCCAGGGAGTTTCTGCTCAAGCAGGGGTATAACCTCCAGTATATGTGCAATTTCAGCTGACACAGCTACTCGTACGTGTGGAATGCTGCAGATTACCATGCCTACCAACAGGCAATGCTTAGTGGATTTAATAAAAGGGAATAAAGCTGTTGCCAGCACACCATGCCCCCGTGTTCATACCACGGCATGAACCAACAGGCGCTGACAAGCATAAATATGTGGCGCTACTACAGGGAATCCAAAATAGAATACTTCCTGCTTAGCTCATAACCGTGCCTGTGGATATCCTAAGAGGATGTTGAGCATACTTTTTTCTACTCGTCATAAGCACTTTGAACACGGAGTCAAAGCAGGCGTTGTAAAAAGCCCAAATTTAACAATAAAGTGTGTTTTATTATGGCGTCGGTTTTACTCTGGTACATTAATTCAACTTCCATTACATTCTATAGAAAAAGCTCAATTTTTACATTAAAAAGATGCTTGTGTTGGACCTTAAAGGTTTCAGTGTCGTTCCAACAAGAGGAAATTGAATTATAAGTGAGGAAGTGCAGCTGCAGAAGTGTGTTACATGAACTGAGTCAACCCCATATGGTGGAGTTGGACTAATTCCTGACCTGACGCGACTGTCCAGACCGCTCAAGAAAAAAAGTCCCACGTTTGCAAAAGCGGGGCTTCTCTTCTTTGAGAAAATGTTCTTGAGGGCAAGCCTGAGGAATTCCACTACAATAACACCACCTGTAATGAATAATCAAACCAGTCTGGATGTGTACATTTAGTTTTCAAATAAAAAAAAACAAACAGCCGTGAGCCTCATTACCTAAGAAAGTGAAAGTTGCATCAGAATGTAATACATTGTCATCCTTTTTATGACTGCACAACTCAATTGGTTGCCTTGAGTGCAACACTAAATAAACACCAACACAGTGATGCAAAACAACCTGAAAGTGAGGCAGATCTTTTTACATATTCCAGTTATTTGCTGACGAATGATGGCGACAAATTAACATATGCAACAGACGAGTGAGGAGCCATACACACGCGCGCCCAATTGACGCGTCAATGCAAACACACCAAATGACTGACTTTTGTAATTAGTTGAGCTTCCGTCTAAGAACTTTGTTACGCAACAGCAGTAACGTTACAAACATAATACCAAATACAACACAAAAAGGTAATACATTTAACAGCGTGTTGGCTGAAAACATTAGCCCACCCAGCTAGCCAGTGCTATGCTAGCAACAAGGTAACTTTGAAGGTAAACCAATGCAGCTCGTACCTTTCAGTTGCTTTCATGCGGCGCCCCTTCCAATGGAGAAATGCGACGACTCCAACCTCCAGTTAAGCCAATATCTGACTGGAATAAAGCCCCTGAAAAACTTTAATCCAAAGCGGTGATGTTCTGCTACCTGTACGTCCAGTAAAGAGAAGCAGGAAGCATCCCGAGTGTAGAAAGTTCGGATGAAATTTGTCACGGGACCAGAACGCAACAGGCTTGTTGAAGTAACGAGTACACCGTTCCTTTTCCGGTGTATCCTTTCAAAATATAACATGTCAAAAATATAACAAACATGAGCGAGCCGATAATACAGAAACGGTTTCATAAATGACATTGTCACCACTTTTCAGTTAATGTTAGCAAGATGCTAACATGCGATTAAATCTCCCAAAATCACACTTTTTTTTATTATGTCTTTATCCACAACATCCGGTTTGCTATCATACTTTACGACTGATGAATGTCGCTGCACAGTGCAAATATGTGTTAAATAGGGACGCCTAGAGGACGAGGTGGGAAATGCTAATTAAACTCTCAGTTGTGCAACGTCTCACGATTCTGTAGTAAATACATCAGATCGTGCACACAAATGCTCAACATCCAGTGCTGTAGTTTGGCGTTACACAGAAAAATGTAAAAATCCATACTATACTGTCTCTATATTTAGCACTACATTGTAGAAACAAAATTACAAAAACAGCACAAAAAAGGCACAAAGCCAAAAGAAAAAAATATGTCGATATGGATAATAAAACAAAGATTTGTCTTTAAATATATATAACAAATGCTTACTGTTTTTAGAAAATTAAAAAAGAACAAGCCAAACAACCCAGGGGTGTCCATACAGAAAAAAAATAAAAATCTATTGGAACACTAGAGAAAACACACAAACCTTTCCAAAACCTTTTTGAACTACAAATACTATGATTCTTTATTTCCAACTAAATACAGTAGCCATTTTTCACAAATAGTAACCAACAAAACTAATATATAACAGCTTTTGATGCTTTTTCTATTCAGAAATTAAATAACTATTTTCAACTTTTTTTGGACTTAAGCCAGCCTGCACTTGAAAAGGCTGAGGAGATCGTAGAGGACGCCTGATCAACTCAACTCCAGTAGATTTTCTTCATACTTCAACTATTAACAGGAACTTGTCAGGTTAGGTTGATAACCTTTGAATGAAAGAGGATTAGCATCAAATTACTACTCAGACTAAACACAGTTGTATCTTGGAAGCAACAATAGTTGTTACTTACCAGTGGTCTCTCTGGTCTTCCCTCCTTCCAATCAATTGAGTAGCGTCTTTGTCCAGTTACTTTACTCTCTGCACAACCACCTAGCATCATATCAACGCATGTCATAGGTATATGTCACATAGGTATCAAACAAGTCAGTTTTGCATCATATTCATATCAGAGATTTGAAAGGCATGCATTCTAGCATCACAGTCGTATTAGAATTGTCCCACTATTTGATGAATGCAAGTACAGTCATGTGATGCTTGTGCTTTTCCAAACATATAAAGTTTCTCAAGAACAAGTTAGGCTCCTACGGTGTTTGTTCCAGGGCTTGAAGACTATTTGAATGAATCTGTTGGTGGTGTGACTCATGTCGGCTGAAGGATTCATTTGTGGTGCAATTGGGTCTTTGTCAAACGTATGGGCTTAATAAGGTCTCAGTGTCTTTATCTTTGAGTCTGCTAACCTACTGAAAGTTGCGTTTGGAATACCTGTTTTGTCCTGGGACGAACGGAAGGGGTCTTCCGGAGCGTTTTCTCATTTCTTCCACTGATGGTTTGCCCTTTTTGGGCCATTTCTTTTGGAGAAATTTCCCCCCACGTTGGCTGAATTCGTATTTGTTTCTTGTGGGCCGGTCTTGCGCATTCAGACTTTGAAGAGCTTTCTGAACAGTCTGAATAGCTCCCTTCTGATCTACAGTAGTGGTGTTAAATTGGCTCTTGATTTTACGAGTCCTACTTGAATTACCCGGTTTGTGTTCCATTTAAGATACAAGACAGTTCCATGGGTTTTGTCATCGCCGTGGAGTGTGATTTGTGCAAGCTATTGTCACCCGCCTGCTTCACACTGCCCGTGCCGGGGCTCAAACACAAGCATTTGGGAATGAAGAGTGCTGACCATTGGGCCAAAAGCCTGGACTGTCAACCCTGCGTTCAGCGCAGCTCTTAAGGCCGAGGGAGTGAGGTTTACCAACATACACTTGCGCAAATCTTCGTCGGTTTCTTTTTGAAAGGCTTTGTCATCTTGGTTTGGGAGAACAAAGATTTCCTTAGCTGTTGGAGCTTTGGTGTACGTTTTCCTCCCACTTAGGCGTGTTCCATCCTAAGGTTTCAGGAAAAGTATTGTGCCTTTCGGATCTTTTCAATAAGTTTTTCTTGACAGTTGAGAGAGCTCAAGCTATCAAACACTTGAGAGGTCGTCAGCATAATATCCACACGTTTGTCTCCTTCAAGAACTTTGTGCTCTTGAACTACTCCTTGAAGTAGCTCCTCTTCCATGTGACAAATGTTTACTCGTGCTTGTGTGTTCAGATCAGTTTGTTCAAGAATGTTTTCTTGATCTTTTAGAAATGATAACAACTTGTTGAACTGGTTGGATGTTGAAACACTGTTTTCTTTGAAAAATTGGACATTCCTTTAGAATGGAGTTGGGTAGTGTTCTTTCCACTGATGCCACCTTAAGTAGGTTTTCTGCTGCACCAGAATTTCTACTTTGCTTTGCTTCCTTCCAAGTGCTCTTGAGCCGCTATGTTTTTCTTTCCATCAGATGCTTCAAGGACTACAGTGGTCCCAGTCCACTGCATCACGTGCTGGAAAGATGGTACAAATGTGATAAAAAAAAAATAATTTTGTTTGCAAATATGTTATTGCTGTCAAATAAATTATTTTTGTTTGCTTTTCTTCTTTGAAATCCCTTTTTTGTTTGATTAAATACACATTTCTCGACATTGATTTTGTCCACTGGGTGGCAGCAGAACACCGCAACAGTTCAAATCTGTAGTATCTGTATAAAAAAAAAAAAAGAAAATAGGGAAAAAAGTGATTATGCATTGCATAGACTCTAACTTAACATAGCTGTTAGGAGTTCATTTGAATGCATGTAGGAAACCTGCTGGGACAGGCTCCGGCTTACGCGTGACTAACTCAAAATGTATTTAGGTTTTTTGTAGTGACTTCATTTATGTCAAACAATTGTAAGAAAATTAAAAAACTATTTTGTTGCTATTGTTACATGGTCTTATAAATGTACAAGTTTAAAAAGTATCGGTATCGCAATATTCCAGTATTTACTTGGCATCGGATCGATACAGACATTTTCAGTATCGTCCACCCCCTGTTAATGGCACTTGCAGCAGTGAAATTAATTATTGGCTTAAACCCCTTGAAGGGCCCCTTGAAGGGCCCCTTGAAAGCCTCCACAGCCCACTTTAGGACACTGCCTCCCGCATGAAAGACCTATTTTACTCCACACAAGTGACAGGAGCACTTGTCCGACTCCTCAAATTCTGCCCCAATCATAAGAATCCTTCTCTGACTGTCAGCCAATCACATAAACACCTACTCCCCATTTCTGACCAATCAGAGGCGAGGCCGCCTGTGCAGTGGGCTGGGCGCGAGAATCGGCGGGATGGACAAAAATCATATCACCAAATGGAACAAGGAGGAGAGAGCTGGGAATATCCACTCAGCGAGTAATGAAAACTAAATTACAATCTTTTCGGCGTCTTATCTACATTTTTATGCTGTGATAGTGGCCCAGAACACACAAGAGGACGCTTGTCTTTGGAGGCATGTTATCGCCAATAAGTAAAAAGTAATATGACGAACAAGACATTGAATTAGCATTCCGGCTAGCCGAGTCATGCTAGCTAGATACTGCCTCCTGGAAGTGAGCACCTACGGAAAACTCTTCTATGGATAAACGTGGATTTATGTGCTATTTTAGCGAGCTGAGGAACAACAGGTTGGTAGTAGAAAAGGTTCGCGCATCCCGGCGGCTGTCATGGACAACGTGAGATCGTCACGCAGGTGGGTGGCTGTCTCTAACGTCGTTCACTGTCATTCGCTTATTTACATTACGTTAGTTTTGCTATGTCACGCACTGCAAAAACAGACATGGCGTAATAACACTCATGCACCTACAGAATATGATGACTATAGAGGTACGGTGGTTAATAACAAAGCAATAACTTTACTAGCAAGAACAGCGTTGAATAGGAGCTATACAAGCCACACTCGCGTTCTTGTAAACATTGCAATAAGGCTCAAGGGGCAATTAGGTTGCATAAAAGACTACTTTGCATGAGCAATATGGTTATGCAATGGCAGCAACCATGCACCAACCCACACACACACTTTGTTTAATCTTAGGAGGAAAAAAGGCACATAACACCCTCTTTTTTTCTATTAGACATTATTAAGTCATGAGCTGCGTCAACTGTACATTTTGTGACACCCATTTGCACACCAGAAAACTCCAAAGGAGGCGCAGCAGCTGGAGGAAAATCAAGAAAAAAAATCTTCAAACCTGTTCAGTTATGTTTAACAGCTGAATGAATAGATTTTTACTTCAGACTGTGAGCAAGTTACCAGAGTCCGGGTGTTTTTGAGACAGAGAATAATAAAAAAAAATATATATATATATATATATATATATATATATATATATATACACAGTATATATATCAGCTAATCAACTAGAAACACATTTAGATGTCATGTTTTTCCTATAAGAACACTTGTGAGTAAAAGAAGGTGGATCTTTTTCTTGTGTTTTGGAAGTATTTGAATAGCCATTAGGGATTTGCCATTCAAAATAACCACACCCCACCTTACCTCTATAGGTGAAAGAGCCCCTTCATTGCCCAGGTCCCCAACCCCCCCCACCACTACAAACACACACACTTTTTTTCCTACCCAGCTTCCACTGTGCCAAAATCCAAGTGACTCACTTGAGTTTCCACAGGGTATGAAGAGCTTTGGCGGGAACACTGTTTTCCCTCCTTGTTGTTGATGTGTGATGCTAATTAATGGCCCCTCTGTGTCATATATCATATTCATGACATCATTCCTTTCTCGTATTGAGTGTCTGTATTGTTGTTGGCTCTTCTTCTAAAAACAAACTGTGTGTCTTTGTAGTCACAATGAGGATGAAGAGCCCCACTCCACTGATCCAGACACTAAAGAGAGGAGCAAAGACAAGAAGGTTTTGTGCAAAGTGAAGTGGTCGCGCGATGAGGTAATCTGGACTTTATTTGTACTTTCTTGCACATAATATATATATTTTTTTAGAGTTCATCTGTGTTTGTCTCCAAGGATGAAAAACTGAAAAAGCTTGTGGAGCAACATGGCACGGACTCCTGGAAATTAATAGCAAACTATTTCCCTGTAAGTATGAGCCGCTTGTAACAGACGTCCACTTACCCCTCCACAAAGTCACTGTACTCTAATGAGGTGTCT
This sequence comes from Dunckerocampus dactyliophorus, assembly GCF_027744805.1. NCBI lineage: Eukaryota > Metazoa > Chordata > Actinopteri > Syngnathiformes > Syngnathidae > Dunckerocampus > Dunckerocampus dactyliophorus. The sequence goes on along the minus strand of NC_072839.1, from coordinate 11,697,580 downwards.
CCATCACACGTATGACACGACAGGGGAGGACAGATGGCCAGTGTCAGCACCGCTGGCAGAAGGTGCTCAACCCCGAGCTGGTGAAAGGCCCATGGACAAAAGAGGAGGATCAGAAGGTAATAAGAGCCGGGAGTGTCCTGTCTTGCACACACAAACATTGTTAAGTGATAGGGGGAAACAGCAGGCAATCCCGACTGACTGACTAAAGCCATGCGCCATTTTACTTCCCGCCAAAAACATTCTTGGCTTTGGCGTCTCTTACCAAATGCTCCATTACGTCATCGCAAATACACTCACACAAGTGCGCTGAGCCCTTTCCTGTGGAGAACACCAGCCTCCACTATGAGATGAACAAATTAACAATGCATTCCTTCAACGGATTGAGGCCTTTAAAATCGTGGCATCATCTCCAAAATATGGACCTATAAACACCCACACAAAATACCGTACTGACCTGACCATAAGAAGATATTTTGTTCCCTAGAAAACAGTCTGTAAAAAATAGAAAATAGGGAAAAAATAATTATGAGTTGCGACAGGTTGTCATATATTTGGGATCTAAAGGTTTATACATGCAAACAGTCAGAGCTTTTCTTCCTGTCACACACACACACACACACACACACACACCAGTGACCTTTACATATGCAGACGTGACACTGTTACCTGCTTGCAAAATTAAGCTAGTGGTGATCAGTGAAGCATTTTTTGGTGATTGTTTAGTTGTTAATTCGTTATTGGAAAACATGACTTCAAAGACTCATTTTGTCTTTCAAAATATATAGTTAAAAAAACAGGTCTTGGGAAAAGAGGGGTCGTCTTATGTTCAGGTTTGTCTAATGCCTCAGTGTCTCAGCTGCATCTCCACAGGTCACTTGTGTGTGAGTGACGGGAAGAAAAGCTTGGGCTCACTTGTTGGTGTGCATGTAAAAATTGCTACACTCCATTATATTGATGTTATATATTGAGGTCAATGGTGTATTTTGACAACCCTGTAATAGAAGCAATGATGAATGGTAAATGTCTGATAATGTTTTGTGCAGGTCATCGACCTGGTCCACAAGTACGGCCCCAAACGCTGGTCCGTGATCGCAAAGCACCTCCAAGGCAGGATTGGCAAGCAATGTCGCGAGCGCTGGCACAACCACCTCAACCCTGAAGTGAAGAAGTCCTCCTGGACCCAAGAGGAGGATCGGATCATCTACGAGGCCCACAAGCGTCTGGGCAACCGCTGGGCAGAGATCTCCAAGCTCCTTCCTGGACGGTAAATCTCAACATTAAAATCCAATTGAGGGGGGAGGAAAAGTAGAGTGAACTGACCCAAACACACATTCCATATCTATGCTGGTGAAGGATGCTTTTTTTGTTTGTTTTTGTGGCGAAGACAAAACATGGCCCAACATTGAATCAAGAGGCAGTCTACAGTCTTTAAGGCAACATGCAGACACATGGTTCCATGCTTAAATGCTTATATTTATGTTCTATGTTTGAAATTCTTACTTTTTTTACTTTATAAAAATGACTAGTAGTGTAAAAGCATCCATTATAATGTGTCAAAATTGAAAAGATATGTGAAAGTGAAAGAAAAAAAACAAAAAATGGTACTTATGAGTCTGTTTTGTTGCACCAGGACGGACAACTCCATCAAGAATCACTGGAACTCCACCATGAGGAGGAAAGTGGAGCATGAGGGCTACCTGCAAGAGGGCTGTCCTAAGACTTTCACTTCCTCGCACAATGGCGGGAAGAGGCGCCATCACTCGCCGTGCCCCCCACCGACCCCGACAGAGGTGCAGCATTGCGACCGTAGCCCCTTGTCCGCCGTGACAGGACCCAACCAGGTTTGCCTTCTCTCTAGGCTCTAGCCTCAGCACTTGCTTGTTCCTTTATTTATTGACACTTCTTTTGGGCTGCAGATGGTGGGATATCATTTTGAACCTCATGGGCGCCCCCTGATGGACAGTTCTGGTTTCATCCCAGTGAGTTTCCGTTCCTGTGTTTATTCTTGTGGTCGTTCACTCTGACTTCAAATCAAACCTGTTGTTTTTCCCTAACATCAATAACAGATATACTGGAGTACACCTTCCCCTTCTATCGCATTTTATATGTCAATCTGTTTGTTTTGTCTTCTTTCCTCCTTCCTTTCCTCCTGTACCCGTGATGTTGTCCCTCCCGTTTGTCCGTCTCAGCCGCCCTGCCCAGATGATCCTGACAGAGAACAAAGAATTAAGGAACTTGAGTTGCTGCTTATGTCAGCAGAGAGTGAAGTCCAGCGCAGAGGTCCATGTGTAAGCGCACACTCCCTCATGGGTGTTAGCAATTAGTGTAGCCTGCGTGTGTGTGTGTGTGTGTAGGCTTGTAGTGTACATACATACATTGGAAAAACACCGTAGATATACTGTGTTTTTGCAGTGTATCTATGTGAAAACAACAATGGCGCACATGCTCTTGCTGTAGTGTTTCTCGACTGTAGTAGCTAGCTTCCCATCTCGCTCCTCATCACAACTGGCCTCAAGCTGCCCCCGCCCACCCCAACCACCTCCATCATTTAAGACCTAAAGTGTCTCATCCCTTCCACCATGACGCTCCTGTGTTCCCTCCTTCTTGAATGATTGGCTCCTCATTTTTGTCATCGAGCTTCTCCACAACAATTCCAACGCCTCCTATTTTTCCAGAACTTGGAACAGTACTCGACCTGGTTGGATGACTTGTCTGAGGAAACGCTCGCTGCAAGCAGCAGCAGCCTGGAGGAGCAGGTGGACAGGAGCTCCTGGTCGAAGCCTGAGAACCCCAGAGGAGATTCCTCCAAAATGCCGGTGTCCCCTGGCAAATTCCTGGCTGTGGAGGCCAGCACGGTGCTGTCCAGCCTGCAGACCATGCCGGACTTTGCCGAGACCATGGAGCTCATTGACTCAGTAAGAAGGAATAGCACAGATTTCCTCTAAGTGCTGACTTATGTTGTCTTTATTAGATGTCACACAATTTGTTGAATGTATTAAAGATCTATTGTAGATGTGCTTTGCTCTACAGGACCCCTCGGCATGGAGCAACGTGGCCAGTTGTGACCTCTCAGAGACGGCGCCCAGGCAAGACCAGACCGCCTTTACCACTCTTGTTCAAGAGAGGAGCTTCTTGGGGCACACACCACATTCCTGCGCCTCCATGACTGGCCTCCACTCTTCCAAGGTGTCCACAGCGATGAGGAGGAAGAGGAGAGGTCGAGGGGAACAGTCTCCTCTGTGTGACAGGACCTGCCCTTCCTTTTTGGACAATGTCTCCAATTCACCTAAGAAGACACCTACAAAGCCATTTACTCCATCACGGGTAAAAAAAAACCCATCCATCCTTAAACGCAGGCTACTTCAAGTACAACTACAGAAGTCACGTGACTGGCACGACTTGTCTCCTGCAGTTCTGCAACATATCAGCAGCGGAGCATTTGAGTTTGGACAACCCGGCACTCACGTCCACCCCTGTGTGTGGACAGAAATGTTTCCTCAACACGCCGCTTCAGAAGGAGTCCACGCCCAAACACCAGAAAGAGAATGATGGGTCAGTGACAGCAAAATTAACAAGAGGACACATCTCCTTGGTGTACTTGTGACGGGAACCTTTTTTCAGTTCCAGGACACCCAAGTTTCGTAAAACCGTCATGATTCCAACACCGAGGACGCCGACTCCCTTCAAGAATGCTCTGGCAGCTCAGGAGAAGATGCACGGCCCACTAAAGATGGAGGTAAAACTCACCAGTTGTCCCCCTCAAATAGAGGCTTCCATTGCCGTGTCCGAAATAATTCCAGTCAGCTCAGTTGAATATTGCTCATGCACGGATATTAAATAGTTAACCGATGAGCCCATAGGAGCTCAGTTGCTAACCAAAATAGCAACCAACTGAGGCATATAAAGAAAGTGTGGAGTTTTGCCAGGGGATGCTGTCTTTTTCATGCAAGGAGTGTTCTTATTGACTCCACAGTGATGCAGGTGTCCATTTTTATGTTCCCAGTAGCAATACGCGTTTGCTTCATTACCCATAGTTTTCCAAATGCAGCCACCGCCATCTTCAACCCATGTCACCACTGCACATGAGTAAATACGCTTGCTGTGGTGATTCTCATCTCTTTGCTGCCGTTTTTCCAGCCGCAGCCTTTGGCTTTTCTAGAAGAAGACATCAGAGAGGTTCTGAAGCAGGAGACCGGAGCAGACATCTTTAACAGAACAGACGTGCAGCCTGACTACAAAGTGTGGAAGCAAAGTGTACGTGTCCTCCATTGCACCACAACTCCCCAAAGGTGGGCTTGGCCTTCACTGGGATTTTTGTATTGCAGATGGATGGTCCAGCTAGAAAAGTGCGCAAGTCCTTAGTGCTTGACCCCTGGGGGAAAGACTGCCTGAACATGCAACTGTTCCAAGATCAGTTCAACGATGCACAAGTGAGTTGCACCTAGGAGACAAAAAAACATAGATACCGAAAGGTGTTCCTAACATTTTGCATGCAGGTTCCAGACGAGAGTCTACTGACCAGCTCCTCCCTGAGTTCCCCAGCCACAGAGCACCAAGAGGAGGAGGACGGTCGCTGCACTTTGATCCAGCAAAAGGATCCTCCTTCTGTTGCTCTGCACCCTCGCGGCAAAATGAAAGTGAAGCCCACCGGCCGCCACAGAGCTGCAAAACACACCACAGCACAGGTAAATGCAACAACGCACAACATGTGCTACACCTCTGCTTGCTTCTGGATATGACCAGCTGTCCCTGCAGGTGAGTGAGTGGGAAGCAGTGCTTTATGGGAAGACGGAAGACCAGCTGCTCATGACAGAACAAGCCCGCCATTACCTGAACCCTTACCCGTCGCCTGGCCCCACCTCAAGGACCCTTGTGCTATAAGGCCCGGCATCCTACAGCCGCAATAAGCCATTGCTTTGCAGGCTACGCTCGCCTTAAAGGACGGAAAAACTCTTATCAGAAGACTTTCACACAGAGAGGGTGCAACGTTTATCATTCTATGCTTTTCACACAGAACCCAGTGATGCAGAGCTGACGTAACAGGACGGGAGAAGTGTGACCTCCCTTTCAACCAGCTCTCCTGCCTCTGTTGCAGGTCACACAAAATCATAAAAGATTGCAACTTTTTTTCCACACTGCAATTGGGATGCTTTGTCATTGTGCAAAAGCGGACATTGCAACAATATTACAATGTCTCACTTTGCTTTCCTGTGTAAAAGGCGAAGAAGGATACATGTCGGATCTTCTGTTGTGGCAATTTTGCAGGATTTCTGTGTGATACGACCTCCAAAAGTGGGGAAATTGCCTGGTCGTCTTGGGCTTTCATGCTGTGTGCTGGCTGCCCTTTATATACAGAACACACAGAGAGAAATGGCAGCTTTCACAGGCTGTATGAAAGGGGCTAGTGAAGCCAACTCTGTGTGACTTCCAGTATCTTCTGCACTATTCTAAAAGCAGGGTGAAGTATTTGCTGTGCTTCCAAGACAACTTGTACCTCCAAATGGAACGAGTGAGCATTTGGAGCAGGACGCGTGTACAGTAGAGCACTTGTGATGTCTTTTTATTTGTGAGCTAAAAGTCCAGCCGAGGAGGCCGCAGCGTGTGGCGAGTTGAATGTATTTCACTGCAATGTAAATGGAAAGGGTACCTTGATTGTTTATTTGTGTTGTATTTATTACCAGACAGCTCTAAAGAAGCTTAGATATTAATATAAGTCAGACAACAAGTAGTCTTACTTTGGATGCCCTTGCAGAAAAAAAAAAACGTCTAAAACTGTCCTATATCATCAGCTTGGAGAAGCTTTTGTATTTATTTAATGTCTACTAATTTATTTATTTCTTTAAAGAAACAAAACAACTATTGAAGTTTTATTGTCTTTCAACATAAGGATTGGCCTACCGAGTTAGTACATGCACTGCCTTCCAAATCATCATGTAGTCCTGTTTAATAATAGGATTTGTTGTTGGTTTTTTTTTTACTTTTTACGTGCTTAGGACGCCATTTCTGACCTCTCATCATAGACAAATTGCACTTTTTTTTCCATTTGAATGATTGTTCCTAAAGGTGTAGCTGGTGTTGTTTTGTATCAGTAGACGTGTTTTTAATTCCTAATCCAATGCTGACATGAATTTAACATGCAACGCTTTTTTTAATGTCACTAATTTGTTATGAGACGCTTACAATGGACTTCCATGTGTTGAGTTTTTAAGGTGCTAAAACTGCACTACATCTACTCAAAGTGTCATATCGGCATTAGGGGGTCGGGTATTAGTAATAATCTGGATTATCCTGCATTACAAGAAGGGAATCTTGTCGGGGAGATCAAGTGGAAAGATCAAGAGAAGTCATATCTGTGTATAAATATATATATTTGTGCTTTTCTTGTATGTTAACGAGGCAATGGAGAGCATGTACACGATACAACTACTGTAACGATTACACGAAATGCTGGCTTTCATGTGCAGGACATTCTGTAGCCCAGGTACCACAATAAGACTCTTGTCCATTATGCCTGCTGATTGGTCGGGTTTGCGCAAATAAATGCATCCAGTATGTTGCATGTGGCATGTTGGCCTTTCTTTTGCGATGCAATTCAATGGAAGAAAGATTCAAAAGTCAACCAGACAGTGCTTGTGACGGGTGAGCATTTGGCGAGATTTAAAAAATATATGTATAGTATGTAAGTGGTTGAATTGAATTATTTTATTGTTCCAAATTATGGTGACCCAGTTTCATCTAGTTAGATTCTATTACATATTTTTATGTTGATTATAGTTCAATTTAAAAATATGCAATTATTTTTATTGTTGTATAATAAAGTTAACTAAAAATGTTGAATTGAGATGTATTCTCTATTTTCTAGTATTTATTAAACATTTTAAATATGATTATTTTTTATACAGTTTATACTTAGATTTTGAAAAATTCAGTCATTATTTTTTATTACTATTATATACTGTATTACAATAAGATAATTCCATTTTACTTTACATTTGTATTATTTTTTCCCCGCTGCTAGTTTAGGGGAAATTCAATATTTCCAGCCTATATATTTAATACAGTGAATTATTACAAATCAATATATTTTATAATAAAATTACAAAATTATACAAGTTATATTTGATTAATTTTTTATTTTTATTTTTGAGGGCATTCTTGGTGTAAAACGTTCGTATAAGAGTTAATATGACAAGATTTTTAAACATTTTTATATTAAATTTATGCTTAATAACAGCTGTATGCATACATTATGGTCATAGAATTCAATGTCGTGTTTTATTACACATTTTTGAATGAATAATATATGATTATTTGTCTTTCATGATTGGTTGGGGTGTCCAAAACACGTCTTGACTTGACGGCGTTTTGATACCTTGCCAAATAATTGCTTTCCCCCCGAAAAAGTGACGCAAATGGAAGTTACCTCAGGTGCGTGTGACAGGTGAGGTTCTGCTACTTCTTCTTCTGTGTCATCTTGTTCCAGGGGTCCAGGGACACGAGCCCCCCTCAGCCAGAACAAGAGGCCTCTCCACAGGGTCAGCTGCTCGTCCTAAAGGGGTCCACTCACCCGTGACTTAATGCCCCCGTGCTCTTTTGTCCTGCTGGGATTTTTTTCACTCAATTGGCCGCCAAATGGAGGGGGAATGTGACGACTCCTCGCCTTATGCCACACACACACACACACACACACACACACATTTGCACGCCATGTCCCCTTAATCAATGTGTCGTGCGTGGACAAGAGGCTCTTTTGTTAGGAGGTGACCCACACAGCGACTTGAAAGCTTTTTTTCCTCTTAATTGCTTTTTGGCATCAGGCCGTCCACCTTCTGTTTCCTGCTTGTGTTTAAGAGACAAATAAAGAAGTGAGAAGACGCGTCCCTGACATTGTGTCTCTTATTTGTTCTCTTATTTGTTCTTACGAAGACACTTGGCAAGAGTCGGCAGCACTGTTTTCTGTAGCTAGGTACTTTTCTGGAGCTTCTTGCTCCATTTTATTGAATTATTTCATCTTGTTTTGACCACGCAATTGTCATATGTCAGTGGACATCTTATGTCTTTACTAATATTCAAACTTTGGGATAGTTTTATTAACTTTTGGGTTTTTTTGTATGATTATTATTGGCTTACGTAATTAAATTATTTGTTCATTATTTTTAAAAAAATGTTAAAATATAAAATTTATATTATATATATATATACGTATAATTTTTAAATTAATTTTATAATAAAATGCATTGTACAAATATATTTTTTAAAAGGTCCTGAGAAAACATATTAAATAATTCCTTCAGATTTAAATGACTGAATATTTCATAGTTATGTGCTTTATTTCTTATGTATTTTAGTTTTTTTTTTAATAATTCAATAAAATTGTATTGATTTAAATTAACATTATCACGTAAAAAATGAGAATGTTATTTCAGTTAAATAACATGTAATATATAAATAATATAAAATATAAATAAAATAATAAAATAATTATAAAAATAATAATAAATAAAAAAATAAAATTAAAAATAATAAAAATAATATATAATATAAAATATCAATATATAAAATAATTATATAAATAATTATATATTTAAAAAAATGAATTGAATATAATTAGTTTACACTAATATAATCGCATTATGAGAACTTTTTTTTGTGTTTAATAATACTCCCAAAATAATAATAATAAAGAAAGACATATATTATAAATACTAGTTCATTAATTATTTTTAATAGGATCAAATGCTCAAAAAATAGAAAGGACAACAAAATTAAATTTAAAAAATAAAATGCTAAATACAATTCACTCGTATGATCAACACATATAATATATAACATTTCAGTGGACGTTCTATTTTCAGTATTGAATGCTGTCATACACGCAGGGCTGGGATGGGTGTGCATCCTAAAGGTTCATAGCACTTGTATGATTTGTATGCGCGCATGTGCGCGCGACCACACCCACCTGCCTATCTGCATGCACGCACGCACACACGCACACCGCCTTTTGTGAATGCTAGACAGCAGATGGCAGGCCATTATCGGGCTGACAGAGCAGTCATCTGGCAGGCACCATGAACCCCCACCAACACCACCACCACACACCCTCGCTACATGCTCTTTTGGCGGGAAAGTCCATGTTGATGATGTATGCGTCGTCAATATCGGAGGGGAGGGGGTGTATGTCCACAGAGGTCAAGACCAAGGCTAGCATTGTGTGTGTGTGTGTGGGTGGGGGGTGGGATGTTCATTGGTGAGATGTTTTAGCGTAGCCATGGCAACCATCACACATCAACTACATTACTATTATTTAGTGGAAAAAGGCAGAATTGGACTTGTGGGATGGATTTGCTGGTTGTTTAATGATAAAAACAGGCTCCACCTTCACATATTTACAGTGCACCCTCACACAAACTTGATGGTGACACAAGCAATGGCATTGTTCAAGTCTGCATGTGACTATTCAACAGCACGTATATACTTTTCATGCACTTTTTACTATGCACTCGTCACCCTGCGTCAGGGGTGTCCAAAGTGAGGCCCGGGGCTACTTTTTTATTGGCCCGCGACTACAGTCTGCATGGCTGTTAGAAATAAGTGCATATAAGAGCGGCCTGAAATGTTTCTGCATGCGGTCCTCGGAGGAAAAAAACACCCCCGGCTGAGAAATTTAGTAAGAGTTAGTGCAGCAACTCTTTTTTTTTAATTATTTGCTACATTGAATTTCATTTATCATTGTTATATGCATACTTTGTATTATTATATAGGTCAATTTAGTGTGATTTTTAATAAATATTTTGAATTCTTATCATTATTTTTTGGGATTGGTTGGGCAATATTGAGTTTTTTGCTTAACTAATTGTTTGGGGGACATTAGATAGACACTAGATATTTACCAGAGTTAGTATAACAAAACTGTAATTAGATGTGATTGCTTTTGTTGTATTATTATGATATATTGTAGTAACATAAGATAGATTTTTGTGTACAGATTTTTAATGAATAGGTTGGGGGGGGGCATATTAATTAGGTGGGGTAATGGGGAAGACCACCTAAGACATCCAAAGGGTTAAAGAACAGCTTTTGATTGTTTAAACAAGGAAAAAAAACGAGGAAAAAAGTTTTGGTTGTGAAGCCACGCCCCATTTGTGATGTCACACCAAGAGCTGCCATGAAACCTTGTGACATCACCAACCGGGAGCCAGAATACCTGCCCCTTAGTCCTTAGTCCTCCTCAAAGGCCCCGTTGGTGGCCCCCTGGCAGTCGCTCTTCCTGCGGCACCTGGACAAGATCCTGTGCAGCAGGCCCGGCGAGGAGCGCTGCATCTGGGGACTCGCGTGTTGGAGCTGCGGGGTGTAGGAGGGCCTCCGCGATGGGGGCACGGGGGCCTCGCTGCCATCCTGGCCGCCATCCAGGCCCGCTTCCCCTGCACCTCCTCCTCCTCGGCTCCCCCTCCTGAGCGCCTGCAGAATGTGTCCACTGAGAGACAAAGAGGAAATAACACAAACACAAAGGCCCTGTTTATTCCTCATGACCCAAATTCCACCGCTTGAAAGGCCCCTGTGCTGTGTGTGTGTGTGTGTGTGTGTGTGTGTGTGTGTGTGTGTGTGTTCAAGCAGAGGAGGGGTCTTTGCCTTAATGAAACCTTACGTGAACCTACTTTAATATCCACTTTCTTAATGAGATGCAATGAGATGCCATTGATTAGTGTGTGTGTGTGTGTGTGTGTGTGTGTGTGTGTGTAATCAGCATGCTTTGTCAACTAATGAGAGGGACCACCTGTTCGGGGTCTTGGGGCGGAGCGCACAGGGGATGGGGGATGTGCGTGTTAGGGTATGGATTGGGTTGTGGGGCGGGAGGGGAACAGAACAGCTGTCGGGTGCGATGGCGGACCTCTACCTCGCACTGTTGCGGCGTGCGCCCCCGTCTTGATCCGAGGACGAGGTTCTCAGAGACGTGCTCCTCCTTACGCTTTTATCCTGCGGCGGACAAAAAAATAATAATAACACCCCCACGCCACAATATTAGGCACACCTCCACCATACAAAACTTGCATCCAAAATCGGGCCTTTTTAAAGATGCTCCCTTTTGATTGACACTGTAGTTTCTTGCTGCAGTACTTTGGCTACCTTGTTCCGCTACAGGGTCAAAATATTAGAAACACAGCACAGCTTCACGACTGCAAATGATGCAAACACAAAATTGCCTGTCATAAAACGGGATAACGTTGCTTTAAAATGGAGATTATTTTTTTTTGTTATTTCAGTACATCTTGAAGCAAACTTCAATTAAATTGCATTAAATTGCACATTGAATGCTTTAAAATCAGTGAATTTAATGCCAAATTGAAAGGAAAAATATGGAAAAATTATGAGAAAAATGCACAAATTAATTCCTGAATTCTTAATAAATAACATTTTTAAATAAACTTTTTATTCAATTTAAAAATAAATATTTTAGTACAGTAAATAATAATAATAATAATAATAAATAATAGCTTTACTGTGGTGTACATTCAAAAGCATCACGGCCAAAAATAATAAAAAAAAAAATTATGAGAAAAATGCAAAAATTAATTCCTGAATTCTTTTTAAAATAGAGCATTTTTATTTAATTTTGAAAAATATTTTCTTTGACTTTATCGCATGTCTTCAAATTAAACAATAGTTTTTCTATGGTGTACATTCAGAGGTATTACCATAGAAAATATGTTAAAATTATAAGAAAAATGCAAAAATTAATTCCTGAATTCTTAATGTATACAATTTTAAAATAAATATGTACTTTTTTCCCCCCCCTTCTACTTCATCGCACATCTTCAGATGAAATAACAGTTCTACTACGGTGCAGTCAGACGTAGCACACGGCCAGAATGAAATGAAAAATAGGCTAAAATGATGACAATAAAAAATTACATATATATTTTTAATGAGTACAGGAAGTGAGAAAAAATATACTGACTTAATATTTAAATGACATGTAATGGGGAAATAACTGGGGACATTTGATTGAAATTCAATTGCTCATAATAAATGATGCCAAACTCAAGAGGACAAATATGGTCAAATCATGTGAAAAAATGATGACTATACACTAGGTCCCCAACTTACGAACACCCGACTAGCGAACACTCGCGGATACGAACGCAAGCCGACTGGTCTATATTTTATTTAATTTTGCCTTGTAGTCAGTCTCAATCAGTATTTATACTGCTACTGTACATGCTTGACCAGTAGAGGGCACTGTTACACTGCTAATGCAGCCTTAGAGCTAATGAGACCAACAGAGGAAGAGTTAGACGCTGGGGAGATACAGTGGAAAGCTAAATTATACAACCCGGACAGAGCGTGTGATTTAAGTTTATGAAGAGTTAATAGGCCTGCTTAATTCTACACCACCAACATAACACTACCTCTTTTAGAAGAGTCTAACGACGACGATGACTTGCCCTTTTTTTCAAAATCTCCTCCTCCAACTCCCCCACAACAGCTCAACCACTCCTCTTCAAAGGTAAATAACATTTATCATTACGTATTATTATATCACTTTTATTATTGTTTTTTTTCATTAATTATCCTGGTTTAATATTACTACTGCATCCAAACTCATATTTACATACATACGCATATACTGTATATGTATACACGTACATGTAGTACCTATATCATTGGTAATATTACCTTTTCCCCTACTTAAGAACGATTCAACATAAGAACGGTTGTCTGGTACCAATTGTGTTTGTTAGTTGGGGACTAAGTGTAATAGCAAAAAATTTATTTTTGCAATATTATTATATATTGTGCGTTTTTCCCCCTAGTGTGGCCTTATAATACTCCTTGATACAGTAGCAGTATACCTAATATACTGTACAATGCAACAGCAGATATTATGGAGTTAATTTCTGATTACGGTTGAAGCACAACCAAAGTAAGATTAGGTCTATTCTTCCAAAATAAATCCCAGTATCGTGGCATCTAAAGCTGCAGAGAGCGCATGGAGAGCTCCGAGCCAACCCACCTGGCCCAGCTCCACGACACAAGAGGCGGGGAAGTAGCCCTGCTGGCCATCCTGCAGACGCCCGAACCACCGCCCCTCCTCATGTTGGGACAGAACCACAATGACGTCACCAGCAGCCAGCTCCAGCTCATCTGGCCAGTGGGGACTGTAGCTGCGCACCACCACCATCTAGCGGACAGATGGAGAACAACACCATATTGAAAGGCGTTATGAAAGTGCATCGTTTGCTCAGACCAGGTTGACAGCATTATTGTGATTAATTTCCCATTCATTTGTGTAGCAGAGAGCGACGAAGGGTCAGATGCAGTGAATGGAAAGGATTATGTGTCAAGGAGATTAACCCCTGTGGTGAAATAGAAACCCTAAATCCAGGGCTCTTATCTCCTAAAAATTGCTCCAAGGACTGAGATTAATTAGAAAAATGGAGCAAAGGGGGCACATTGATGCGCATTTCAATGAAAATGAAAACAAAAAAAACAAAAAAACTTGCCTTCTCAGCCTCTGCTCTGTATCGATTCCTGACTTTTCACCGTGGAGGTGGAGGTGGAGGTGAGTCAGCAAAAATAAACAAATAAATAAATAAAAGTGAGGTGAACAACAGCGGAAGATGCACATTACAAGGTGCGGATGTACTGCATGACGGTGCTCCTGCGCACTCACCTTGCGGCGCGAGGACGGTGGTGAACACGTCAAAGTGCTCGTTGCTGTGCATGTAGATACGCTGCATCTTCACGGAGCTCTCACATCAACACTGGACTCTGCTCTCTGCACGCAGCGCCTTAAAAAGAAATGCTAATCCACTGCAGCAACACCGACTGGCGCTGGCAACCAGGTCGTGCTGCAGCAAGACACATGGCACTGCAACCCTGCAGGAGAGAGGAAGTATAGCTTTTGACAACCTTTGCTAGCTCTACAAGCAATGCTTTCAGTAACTGTCATAACCACTGCATAATACAACTAAAATAAAGTAAAACTACTCACCCTGGCTTTGTTGAAGCCCAAACGAGGGAACAGGAAGGCATCTGCAATGAAATAAGGTCATGTAGTTAATTGAATTCCTTTTTGAGTATAAAATAAAACTAAAAGAAAGCAAAACTAAACGCCAGAGTATTAGGGCCACATAAAAAACAACTTATATTTCGAAAGTGAAGTCGTACATTTATGAGAAAACCAAGGCATACATTTAGGAGATGTGCCTAATACTCCGTCGCACCGAACAGACACACAACAGTAAAAATGTGTTTGCAAGCTTCTTGTCATTTTCGCACTGTGAGCCATTATGCGTTCACCTATTATTCTCATGTGCCCATGCTTGAGATACACCAAAACTAAAATAAAGCAAAACTACTCACCCTGGCTCTGGTAACATCTGACAGACATGTAAGGGAGAGCAAACGGAAAGACGTTTGCAGGTCAGTACCGGTACTGATACTCCCAAGTGAGCACCTGCTTGGTATGGTTTTTAATAAAACCAAAATAAAGCAAAACTGGACACAACTGTAACTGCAACTTATGGTCAAAATGTGCAGCTGGCTGGCAAGCGTCCGTGGTCTTTTTCAATCCACACTATTTACAGTAGCATCTGTTGTGTAGTACACCCACAGTAAATTAAAACTACATTGCCGGACATTCATTCCTGCATGTGGCCTTGTCTCGATGACCCTAGTTACCTTAAGATGCAATCCCTCCCCCCCTCCCGGGCATAAATAAATACCTGTATACAAAGTACTTGTCCTGAATTCAGCAGCATGTCCCGAGAGGTGACAACAGGGCCAAAGAATTGCGTAAGCAAAAGTCAGCGCTAAGCGGCTTAGGAAAGTGATCTGATTGATGAGGAGCACTTCTAGGAAGAACACGCTGCTCCGACTTCAGGAATGGAAGCATGGTCTGTACATTTAAACGTCATTTAATGAGATGCTTAACGGAAGACGTTCACTTCACTGTGCTCAGCGACACTGAAGCGATGTCAGCCAATTGTTGCAGGAAACGGTTCAGCTGACGTTTTTAAGTGAATATACTTCGCAGCGGTATGTCATACTTTTACTCCTCTCCCGTACCTTTAAGGTCACCAAAATATGTGCACGTCAACTACTGCAGACCACAATCATTAATACATAAAACCTGAGCATGATTAGTTTTATAAAGGCTGTTTTTTTTAACAGAGCTTTTATTGATTGCCATGAAGGTGTACTTATAGTTGTTTATGAGCAGAGGGGCAACATGTTTATGGTTGGTCAGCTAGGCTAGGCTTTTATAAGCCTTCTATTTAGCGAATCGGCGCCTATTTGGTACGTAAAATAAACAAAAGCACAATTACACACATAAGCTACAACAGTACTCACCCTGACAGCCACCCAAAGGAGAGGGAACAGGAAGGCAATATTGCCACCTAGTGGCGTCTTATGGTACTACCGCATCTATTTACCTGTTTGGCAACGTCTTGGGTTTAAAGGTATTTTTAAAACTGTGTTCGAGAAAAATGTTGTATTTGTCCTTTACATTCCATGGGGGATACAATTCCTTCTGAGTCATACCTGAATTGAATGAAAAAGTCTTTCAAGATGATTAGAAAATGTTTATTTCCTGTACTAATATATGCTTCAGTATAGAAATACAGTGTGATAAATGTGGTGCGGGCTTTTTGGTGATAATTTAACAGTCACAGCTTTAGAATCATGTCGTTTGGATGTCAGTCACAGTCTCAGCGCTTCCCAGGTTTGGCCTTTCCTCCTGGAGGTTTTCCTCTGCCCCCCTTCCATTTGCCCTGGCCCTGGCCCTTCCCCTTCCCCTTGCCTTTGCCTCCCATGTTGTCTCTCCGTCCCTTCCTGCCTGCCTTCTTCTTGCTCTTGGCTGCAGACTCTTCCTGGTCATCCTCCCTCATCTGCTTGTTGACTGCCTTGGTGAGGTCTAGCTTGGGCCTCTTGCCCTCCATCACCTTCAGGAGCTCCAGCTGCTTCTCCCTCTCGTTGGAAAAGTCACCGATGAGAGGGTCAAACTTCCTCTTCTTGCCCGTGTTTTTGACAGGTTTCTCCTTAGGGAGCCTGTCCTGGAACCTGCCCACAGAGGCGGTGGAGGTCATGGCCACGCTCGCCGCTTTGGCCAGGTCGTCTTTGGACTGCTTGGCCACGGGGGTCAAGCCCACGCCGGGTAGCTTCACCTTCTGTGCCCGGGCAATGTTCTTCAGCCTGTTGAACTCATTTTTAGCCACCCGCTCCTTCTTCGCCTTGACGCGCTTGGCGAACTGGTCCTCGTAGGGGTCCGAGGTCTCCGGTACCTCAATGAGCCAGTCCTTGGTGTCGTCGTTAGCCCGCTTATAGCCCCAGCGACGCCGCCACTCTTTGGCCGTTTCATCCCACACCAAGTTGGTCTTCTTCTTTTTCTGGATGCCCTTCAGCTTGGCGAACTGTTCCCATTTAGTCGGAGGTTTGGGTTTAGGTATAGGCTTCTCTCGGGGCAAAGCGGTCGTCGGCTCGGGTAGTTTGGCCACGATGGCCTCCTGGACCCTCTCCGTGGGGAGCTTCCACAGCTCGTTGATGAGCAGCTGTGTGTTGTCGCGGGCCAGCGAGCGGAGAAAGTCCTCCTGCTTCTGCTGCTTAAAGTCGCGCAGCTCGATGCGGTTCTTGTCAACAGCGAGCAGGTTGCCCACGTCAAAGTCCAGCTCAAGCTCCTTGTGGACGGTTATGCTCCGGAGCTTATCGGCCTCGTCTCGCTCCGCCTGAGCTAACAGCTCGTCGACGTTACAAGTCGCCATGTTGGAGTGGAGAAGTATTCTGCTTCACACACGTGCGTAAGAAAACACTATGGTGGATATCGCATCGCTTCCGGGTTAAAGTTGAGTTTTTTGCAGTCACGTCAAGTAACCACTAGAGGGAGATATTTTCCCATTGTTTTTCAGCTGTACTTTCTTTCATACAGTATAATGCTTTAAAAAGTATTATTCCATATTTAAATGTATACGACATATTGTTCAACCCACCCATTGTAAGTTATATTCACTTTCACTTTTATGTTTGTTAACTTGCAGGAGGCAAAAACAAAAACAATCTAATATTCCAGACAGGTTTTACTTTTTCTTTTTTTTTACCTTACCATCTACTGAACGTCTGCGCATAGTAAAAAGCATTATTTGAGGAATTCCAAGTGCAACTGTACAGTATATTACTATTATATGCAGATTTTATAATTACCAGGGGAATAAACACTTTTGCTAAAAATGTAACACCACAGAACACCACAAATCATGATGAGTGCACAAAAAGGTTACTACTACTACTATTATTTCTTATGCAGTATATTTATACTATCATTATTACAATATTTTCTAAAAAAGAATGACTATAAAGCGTTAATCAATATGTGGGTACTCAGGAAAACAGTGGTAGTTCACGTAAAAAGCTGGAGGAACCACTGCTATACAGATCTGTGGTGTGACTCATAATGGCTGCCCGCCATCGTCAAGTTGCGGTGCTGTGATGAACTTTGTGACGGGATTAATTTCAATGTTTCCACTGAGAGATTAAGTGTGTTATCTATGTGTCTCTGCAACCGGGGTGCTATTTTCATCCCCTTCTGCACTCATTTGAAGGAGGAGACGGATAAGGAGGATGAGGTCCTACAAACGAAGACATTGATGTTATTATTTTGGTCGGCAGTAATTACATTCATTGGCAGGCTTGCCATGTGAATGCTACCACAGTGACAGGCGCACAGATAAGGTCACAAGTGATGCTGTGTATGGAGATGCGAGGAGGAGGGGGTGGGTGTGCGTAATTGGTGGGCCAAAGTCCCTGATGTGATTTAAAAAGACCTATGAGGGCCTCTGTGACGTGGACGTATACGGTCTAAGACCTCCCAATTGAAACGATGCACACCACATCCTTCTGCTGCATGGCTTTTTTGCTGACTTTTTGATCCAGGGATGAGTCCAGCAAACAGGATTAGTTATCCAGGCGGGTTCTTTTATAGAATGGCTCACTTTTTTTGTGTGTGTGTGTCTCCACAATGTGCTTAAAAAAGTTCAACCATGACAGCTTTTCATGTTGAAATCCTCACAGGTTTCATGACTCCTTTCTTACAAAAGTGCCGTTGATCCTCTTTGGCAAGCTTTCACACAATTGGTGCATTTTTCTTCAGTGGCGAGCAGGGGTGTCCGAAGTGTGGCCTCGGGGGCCATTTGCGGGAC
This sequence comes from Dunckerocampus dactyliophorus, assembly GCF_027744805.1. Lineage (NCBI taxonomy): Eukaryota > Metazoa > Chordata > Actinopteri > Syngnathiformes > Syngnathidae > Dunckerocampus > Dunckerocampus dactyliophorus. Next base: position 11,679,386 of record NC_072839.1, on the reverse strand, counting down.
GCGGCATGAAATATATATATTGGGGTCACGCTGAAAATAAAACATAAAAGACGATACGGTTGAAATTTGATGACAATATGCTCACAATTCAACTATAGTCCTCTTTGTAGACACAAAAACAAACAAAAAGCCCAATAAATTGTACAATAATCCCTTGTTTATCATTTTATATAATTTTTTGTCTTACTACATTTTCTCATAATTTTTTTCTATTTTTATTTTCATTTTCTAATTTTAAACAATTTTTTTTTCCATCCTCATTTAAGGACATTCATATTCTATCAGGCTCTGGTTTCTGATAAAATAATATATATTAAACAAAATAAAATTGTAAAAAAATGAATAAAATAAATAAATACATTATTTTTCATAATATTATATTTTCTCATTATTCATTTCCATTTTTATTTTCATTTTCTACTTTTACACAATTTCTTTCATCTATATTTATGGACATTCATCTTATTTTACTAAAAGGATGCATTTTTAAAAATGAAACAAAATAAAATCACAAATAAATGAATAAAATAAATACATAAATCATTTTTCGTATTATTTTTCTCATTATTCTTTTCAATTTTTTTTTTTAATTTTCTACTTTTAAAGGTTTTTTTTCCATCCTCATTTAAGGACATTCATATTCTTTCATGCTTTGGTTTCTAACTTTAAAGAATAAATGAATAAAATAAATTATTTTTCATATTATTATATTTTCTCATTTATTTCTATTTTTATTTTCATTTTCTACTTTTACACAATTTCTTTCATCTATATTTATGGACATTCATCTTATTTTACTAAAAGGATGCATTTTTTAAAATGAAACAAAATAAAATAACAAATAAATGAATCAAATAAATACATAAATCATTTTTCGTATTATTTTTCTCATTATTCAAATTTTCTACTTTTAAATGTTTTTTTCCATCCTCATTTAAAGTCATTCATATTCTTTCACGCTATGGTTTCTGACTTTAAAGAATAATTGAAACAAAATAAAATAACAAAAAATGAATAAAATAAATTATTTTTCATATTATTATATTTTCTCATGATTCATTTCCATTTTTATTTTCATTTTCTACTTTTACACAATTTCTTTCATCTATATTTAAGGACATTCATCTTATTTTACTATACGGATGCATTTTTTAAACATACGAGAATGTTTTGTCCTAAAATTGGACTGCTATTTCCATCTGTTCATCTCCAACGGGCCTCATGACGTGCGCTTTACAAGACTGTAAGGTGCACATACAGGTACGTCCAAAGAGTCATCAATGCATGATAGATGCCCTAAAATGATGCAGAGGGAACCTGAACATCCATCACTGTGTTAAATATCACACCTTCATGCGATTTCTCAATCAGTTGTCTCCAAGTGACCTCGGAGTTGCTCATGCAAAACTACGAACGATATCGTGAAAAAAAGAAACACCACCTGGCTGAGCAGCGAGCTGCGCGGGCTTAGGCACTCTTCTAGATTACATTGGCCACTTCCTGCTTCCACGTTGGGGGGGAAGCGCAGAGTTGGGCTGGCGTGACAGCTGAGGTCGGAGCCTTTATCGATCTAAAAACACTACTTTGGCAAGTATGTGCGCTGACTCCATAGAACGGCTACGGGGTCAAAGGTCGACGGCGTGTCTCTCCTGTATTGTGTGTATTGTGTGAGGAGCGTTGGTGTCTTTTGTGGCGGTAATGTGGTCAGTGGGTGCATTTAGGACGTAACGAGATGAGCCCAACGCGACGCTATTTTGCAGTTTTCAAACCCCCCCCTTTGCATCCGTACGGATAATAATAGCAAATATTTGTAGGGCGTGTGTCTTTAAAGCTGCTCTCAAGTGATTTTTGGTTCCCATAGAGGTGAACACTGCACACACATTATCCAAACATTCATTCAGCCCTCAGGTGGAGCCTGAGAAATCCCCTTTGAAGCCTCAGCGTACCTCCAATAATGGGGGGGTGGCTCGTACGTGAGGAGCATCCAGGGCACATTATTGATCCCCCCCTTTATTAGTCCGCAGCTGCACATTGGCGCATAATTAGACTGATACTGTTGCTTAATGAATGCGGACAGCCACTCATTCCTCAGGAGACGGGAGCGGGGTGGGGTGGGGTAAAGAATTTTTGGTCATTAGACATTATTTTGCGCTTAGTTATAAACATCGATGGGTTCGCATAAAAAAAAGTAGGAAATGGTGCAAATAAGTTTGGACAAATGGCAGGTGCCGCATTAAAATCTCTATTTTGGTTCATTTTATTTTCATGATTTTACTTGATTATTCATGTTTTATTTTATTTTGAACATGTTGCAACAATTGGAGAGCATTCAAATTTATTCCTTAAATATTTATTTATTTTTGTTTGATTTATATGATGAACTTTATTTTGCTTTTCTTATGTTTTAGTTGGCTTGATTTCTTATTTGTTGTCATAATTGCAAATTGTTTATGATTTAGTTGGATTTATTTTATTTGCATTGTCTTTTATTTCACTTGAATTATATTTTAATGTGTTTAATCATTCCAAAAAATATTTTCTGACACATTTTTTTTCCTAAAACGGGGGGTAACAAACTTTTTCCAACGAGGGCTGCAAACAAAAAAATTGAATGCTGGAGGCCTCTTTGAAATATTATTATTATTATTATTATTATTATTATTATTATTATTATTATTGTAAATATATGAAAGAAAGTAAACCCAATCAATAATATCTAATAATATAGTTATTTATGTGATTTATTTATGACTTTATTACATTTTTTAGACTATAAAAAAAATCTATAAAAATTGAGCTGCGGGCCGAAAATGGCCCCAGGGCCGCGCGATGGACACTGCTGTCCCAAAACATGTCAGTTTTCCACTAACTGCAATTTACATTTGTAAGAAATCCTACTAAATTGTCATGAAAATGGCCTCAAATGGACCCAAACACATGCAATGTGCTTTTAATTCAAAAGCATTTTTGAATCACTTTCTGAGGCGAAATGACAGCAGTTTTCGAAGACGAAGGAGGGGATTTTAGCCTGGAATTGCGCCTCTGCCGCGCTGATTAGACACTGGCAGACTGCGGGGAAGACAAAAAGAAATGTAATAGCAACACTGACATTCTGAGAAGTGACAAATTGGTCATTTCCGCTTGAGAAAATGTCAGAAGCGGGATGTACACTAATGTACCCCATGGAGCGAACTATTACCGGACTTTCATTCGCCTGTGCGGCCATTGTAGTCACCCTCCATCTGCAGCAGGTGTGATGATACGAGGGCAGCGTACCACACGTGGGGAATCGTGCCCCATTAGACTTGAGTGACTCCTGGTGGATCAGTCAATGTTGCTGAATGAGTCAGAGCAGGGGCGCTCATTAACAAAAGGGCAGAAGTCTACGGCGTGCGTGGTGCACTCAACCACAGGAAGGGGTGGGGCGGAGCAACGGTGGGGCTGTCACTTAACGCCAAGAGTTGAGCGTGTCGTCGGCATGCTAACCCCCTGCCTGAACACACCAGCCGTGATAGTGGGCCCCTCGAAGGCTGCTTTCAAACTACCTGCTCACAGTGATCCGTATCGCATTTTGCTAAGCCACACCCCCGAACCGGGGACGGGCCAATTACAGCACAACGCTGTTCAAGTTCTACCACACCAAATAGTCGTCATGAATAAGGTTGCAAATTAAGATGAAGAAACACTAGAACTTTTGGGACTCTACTCTAAAGATGCCAGTCAAAGATCCTCTATAGGACAGGAGCGCTCTGGTATTTTTAGGAAACTACTGCAAAAACACGAGTCAAAGATGTTCTCCCTAAGAACCGTCTGTGGTTTTTCAGGACCTAATGCAAAAATGCGAGTCGCTGATATTCCATATGACGGTATCAAAAACGCTGGTCAAAGATCCTCTTTACGTAGAACAGGAGTTTTTGCTGTTTTTAGGAATCTGCTGCAAAAACATTAGCGCAAGAAAGTAAACAATGAATATGAAGAAACACTATGTTAAGGCTTGTCAAAGATCTATATATATGACAGGAGTGCTTTGCTATTTTTGGGAATCTATACGAAAATGCAAATCAAAAATCCACGTTGTGACAAAAACCATCGGCTATTTTTAAGAACCTACCGCAAAAACCTACTGTTAAAGAGCACCCACAGGACAAGCATTGTCCGTGTTTTTTCTGGACCTCCTGCAAAAATGCCAGTCAAAGATCACCTTTATAACAGGAGTGCTTTTTCTCTTTTTAGGGACCTACTGCAAAAATGGAAGTCGCTGATCTTCCATGTGACAGCAGCACTCTGCTGCTTTTAAGGATCCACGGCAAAAACGCGAGTCAAAGATCCTCCGTACGTATAACAGGAGTTTTTAGGTATCTTCTGCAAAAACAGGGCAAGTAATAAAGACAAAAATGAAAAAGAAGAAGCACTATGTTAAGGCTAGTCACAGATCGTCTATATAACAGGAGTGCTTTGCTATTTTGGGGAATTTACTACACAAAATCCACTACACAACAGGAACCGGCTGCTGTTCTTGAGGACATTTTTTTTCAAAAAGACCTACTGCAAAAATAGTAGTCAGGGATCTTCGCTATGACAGCAGCACTCTGCTGCTTTTAAGGATCCACTGCAAAAACGCTCATCAAAGATGCTTTGTACGTGCAGTTTTTAGGAATCTTCTGCAAAAACATTAGTGCAAATAATAACGTCAAAAATGAAGATGAAGAAACACTATGTTAAGGCTTCTCAAAGATCTTCTATATAACAGGGGTGCTTTGCTCTTTTTGGGGATCTATACCAAAAATGCTTGTCAAAATACAGTATATGACAAAAACTGTCTGCTGTTTTTAAGGACCTACTGCAAAAACACCAGGAAAGATCACCCATGTGACAGGAACCATCTGTGTTTTTTTAGGACCTACTACAAAAATGCTCGTCAAAGATCATCTAAATAACAAGAGTGCTTTGCTACTACAAAAATGCATACTTTACATACAGTATAACAGGAGTTTTTGCTGCTTTTAGGAATCTTCTCCAAAAACATTACTGCAAATAATAAAGTCAAAAATTGAGACGAGGAAGTCCGATGTGAAGGCTCGTCAAAGATCTTGTATAAAACAGGAGTGCTTTGCTATTTTAAGGAACTGACCCCAAAGATGTTGGCCAAAAATACACTACTATATGACAAAAACCTGCTAACGCAAGTCAAAGATCGTCTATATGACAGGATTTACTTTTTTCAGGATCGCCTGCAAAAATGCTCGTCAAAGGTCATCTACGTGACAGGAGTGCTTTGCTGTTTTTAGGGAAAAACTCTGCTGCTTTTAACAATAGTTTTTTTTGTGCTGTTTTGAATTGGGCATCGAGGGCTGCAATGTAAATGCAGCCCAAAGTGACTCCTGTCATCCGGTTTGCTTTACCCCGCCAACACCCGCCCCCACAGACACTCACACACCGTCTAATCATTGGGCCGATTAAATGGCGGTCACGCACGGAGGCCGTCCCCCCTTTAGCCCGGCGTGATGCACAAATTCACCCGTGCGTCCCATCCGCTTGCTTGACAGTCGCCCCGTGCCATCCCCACAGGGAGGATGATCACGAGCTATAAATATTATGGACTGTATACGCCTATCCAGAGGCCCTCCAGCAACACGATGATGACTTTGATATGTAGATTAAAAATCCCCGCTACCTCACCCTCCGCCACTTGATGCCCCGGAGTTTGAGTGAAACACCTCAGATGAATTTCACCAGCGGCGTCATCAGGTGGAGAATACGCAAACACCCCAAGGCGTCAGACGACAAAGTCACTCAACTCTGAATGCAGTTTGGTCAGGTTTAGGCTTACAGTTGTGCCACTTCGGCATTAAATACGTGTGACATGTTGCCCAACAGTCGATCACGAGAACATTTGAAAAAATTGTGCCCTCACATCCCGCAGAGCGACCAACAGGCACGCATTTTGTCAAGTGAACACGCCCGTACGCCTCGCCGCGATCCAAGCAGCAACCCGCAAGCCCTGGTAAGGAGCCCGGTCCCCCAAACCCGGCCGGAGGTACACTAGTACACCGGCTCGCCTCGTACACCGACTCGCACTCCCGCGCTGGCAAAAAGGTCGAGCGAGAGAGGAAGGGAGTGACAGAGCGTATGCAGCTATGTGCCTGCGCCCACAACAGTAATTATTGGACGTTAATAGGGCTCAAAATCTGCATCGCTCACGCACTACACTGAGCCAACAAGCCAAATAAGAGCTCATGAAGCCGACGCCACAAGCCCAACCCCGACCAAGGGCCACAGAAGTAGGGGTGTAGGGGCACCAAAGTACTGCTAAGGGGCCATCTGCGGCCCGTGGCTCATTTGTCACTGCATCACTGCAGAAACAAAATAAAATTGTAAAAACTGCAATTTATATATTATAAAAATATAGCATTATTGAACATATATATAATTTTCTCTGCAGATATATAAATATATCTGGGGGGCCGCGGGTAGAGCTTACGCAGGTTTACAGCCGAGACCGGTGATCTTGGTCTCAAAAAGGTTGGTGACCACTGATCCATAACATAAAAATGATAAATAAAAATGTTCTAGTAACCCAAATTGTGACTAAATACAGTTTTCCTTAGGTGAAAAATCAGACTAAATTGACATGCAGCGTGTAAAATGATGCATATTTGTCACACCACAATTTCAAAGATGTACGGGGGTTTATACGGCTGACCGAACGTCCTGTTTTGTTTTTGCTTTTTCGTTCTTTTTAAGAAAGTGTTGAATATGTCCTGGTTTTCATTGTTTTTCATTGGACCATTAAATTGACGGGCATTAGGGCACTCTGCTCCATGTGACCTAATCCCTTTTTGAATGAGTCATTTTGCGCCATTATGCCTCAAAAAGCCAAAGAAATAGCAAAACGTATGCACAGAGTTAATCCTTTGACGCTTGCCCGGTTGAAGTCTCGTAAAATTGAGGCTGTCATGCACATCGGCGGTCCAAATTCCCTTTGGTTTGGTTACATTCCAAAAATGACCAAGCATTTGACCTCCAATTCCTGTGTCGTTCATACAATGTGTTCTTTTTGTCTTTTTGATGAACTGATTCATTGGATTTACATGACTTCTTAAGGGAAAAACTGATACGGTTGCAGGACTTTTCGGTTGGAGTCGGACCTCCTGGAACGGCTTCATCAAGATCTTGCGAGTATTATAGGAATGCTCAAAAGTACTGAAAGCAAAGTGCAGCTATTGAGGGGGAAAATTGCTAAAATTTGCTGAAAGTGAATTAGCAAAAAGGCGTATATATAACCAGAAAAGGACACACTATTTAATATTAGAACATTGTCATTTCTAAGAACCTGTTGACCTTCATGAATGTATGGAAGCTCGTGCTGCCTTCTTAGATCTCATGCCTGCGCACAAAAGAGATCAACCCCCTGCACCCTTGAGAAATGCAAAGAAGGGAACATCAATGAATTTTGGATCTCAGCATGGAAAGCACATTCCCACCTCCTTCAGCGCATCAAAGTCAAGAACTGCGTCCGTTCAACAGGCGCTTTCGGGCAGTGACGGCATCCAAAAGGAGGCGTTTATCTCTTTTGGAAGGCTGAGAGCATGACGGTGCTCGCTCACAGGTGTCTTTAATAAGAAACGTCCATGGACTCTTTGCTTGGTTCTACAAAAACTCACCAATGGATTCAACAAGGGGTGAGTGAGGAAATACTAACATTTCAACCTGAAGGGACCAACGCCCCATGGCCAATCAATGGACTGCAGTGTGGCGAGCTCCCCCCTTTTAGGTACCATACAACTGCAAAGAATTCGTTTTGGTACCCTTTAACCAAAACAAAGTGAGTCCAGAACTGGCCTGAGCTGAACTGTCCTGCTCGGCGTAAGCAAACGTGGCTTTAATGAGCAAAAATCAGATACTCGAGTGTTGCGTACAACAGCAGCCATTGATCCCTGCTCATAAAACATCCTTTTCACGTCAAGCTGTGAAAGTCACAATAAAAGACAAACATGGCGCCGTGCCCGGATGGAGCGGACGGAGCTACAGAGCACGACGTCCAGCATGGAGGACTTTCGTCAACACGCTGGCGACGGAGCCGAGGAAAAAACTTCTTCCAAGGAAGAAACCTGGATCCAGGAGATCCTTAAAAACAGCAGTACTGTACATGACTAAAAACAGGAAACTGCTCCTGTCACATAGAGCAGGGGAGTCCACACTTTTCCCAGCGAGGGCCACATAGTCAAATCTGAAAGGATGCAAGGGCCACTTTGATATTTTGCAAAGCAACACATGTACAGTAGATATGGTTATACTGTATATACTGTGTACGTACTTGTAGTTATAAATATATTTCAAGAAAAAAATACACCTCGGCTTTGTGATATACCGTAGGTGGAAAAGCACATTATTCGCATGAACTTTGCTCTTTGCTCGTTTCTTCGCATTTGTTTTTTTTCCCCTCCAAATATTTCAACTTTCTTCATAAATAATCTTTGTTTCTCATAATATTCCGACTTTTTTTTTTTTTAAACACATTTTTTTCTTTAATATTTCAAAACTACGCTGCTAAAATGACATTGTTTTTCCTCGTAATGTCGCATAATGTTTATTCTCATCAAATGTGGACTTTTGTCTCATCAGAACACGTCTTTTTCTCTTAATATTTTGACTATATTCTTGTAGAATTGCAGCGGTTTTTTCCATTTCAGTTTTTTTTCCCAACTATTTCAACTTTGTTCTTGTGAAAAATTGTTGATTTTTCCATTTTTTTCTTGTAGAATGGTATTTTTAGAAAGCGCCTCGGGCCAGTAATATACAGAATAGGATCTTTGACGACCTCTTCTGAAGCAGAACCTTATAAAAACAGCAGAACTCTTTTGTCATATTGAGAATCTTTGGCTATCATTTTTGCATGAGAGCCTTAAACACAGTCAAGCCCTCCTGTTATATACATCTTTGACGAGTACTTTTGCACCAAGTTCCTTAAAAAAACAGCACAGGGGTCCTCTCATATACAAGATAGGATCTTTGACTAGCTCTTTTGGAGTAGAACCTTAAAAACAGCAAAACGCTTCTGTCATATTGAGAATCTTTGGCTTGCATTCTTGCATAACCTGCTTAAAAACAGCAAAGCATTCCTGTTAAATGGATCTTTGACTGTGCTTTTGCAGCTGATTACTTCAAAAACCGCAGCAGGTTCCTGTCAGGTTCCTGCTCTTTTGTAGTAGATAGATCATTTCTGTCATATAGAAGATCTTGACTGCCACAATCCTGAAGAACAGCAAAGCGATCTTGGATATTTTTCGTTTTAATTGATACATTTGACTTTATTCAGGACTAAATCCTGATCTCTTCCAACTTCAACATGTCAGACGCTGTTATAAGGAGGGCCTTCTGATCTGGACATTCCCGCCGTGCCACTCTCCCATATTTACACTAGTTTGCCCGTAGTGTCAGCAGAGAGTAATGCAGAGCGACAGTCGCCCAACCTTGACGCCGCCGCCACCAACGATTCGCAACAGATAACAGATGTTGGGCGCATTTTTTTCTTTTTTTTTGGCCCCGATGTGGCACAGTGACTCAAAGTGTGTGAACCACCGCAGGCTGTTTACAATCTCCCCGTGTTCGCTCCTGCCCGTCATTGCCAATCAACTACGCCCACCCCGAGGCTCAGGGTTGCATCACAGGGCCGCATTTAGCGCCACTTATTATTGTTGTGAGCATACATGTAGCGAAAATGCTAAAGTGAGCACAGGCGAGAACTTTACGGCTCAGCGAGGAGTGGCCAACGTCTAAATCCCTCGTCTAATTACTCCTTACATAAGCATCTTGTGTAATTCACGCCTCGGCACGTCCGGAGCGGTCAAGGAGCTCCGGGGGGAAGCCCACCTGAGTTGCCGATTGCACACACAGCCCAGTGAACTGGACACAATTGACAAGGAGGAGGAATTAAATACAATACAACTAATTAGCAAACAGCCAGTACAGGCCAGTGATCATTCATCGAGATCTGGAGCAATCAATATACATTTGCTCTTGACATCTTAAACTTAACTCAGACTTGGCACTTGAAATGCGAATAAAAATGAACACTAACAAATTGGAGGTTTAATGGACATCATCAAAGAAAAAAAAATGTGGCGACGGAAACATTTTTAGGGGTAATTTGGTTAATATTAATAATACAAAGTATATCAAAATGTAGTGAAACTATTACAATGAAAAAACTACACACAAAAAAAAATAATTGTCCTTTACTTAAAAAACCTCAATTACATAAAAATAAAATGTATGTCTTTATGTAAACATTTAAAAAAAATGAGATGCTACATGATAAAGACCATTTAATATTTTATAAACTTCTATGACTGATAATAATAATAATAATAATAATAATAATAATAATAATAATAATAATAATAATAATAATAATAATAATAATATATAAAAATATATATAAATTTTATTAGTATTATAAAATGGGATGAATAATATTTTAAATAATAAAAAATGTAAAAAGTGTCCGACACATTGCAGCATTTTTACATTTTAAGTACATGTTTTGTTTTTTTAACTGAAAAGACAGGCCAAAAAAATGTAAACAAGAATCACCGCAGAGAGAGACATGCTAATGCAGTGGCAAATCCATGCATGTTATTCTGCCAGTTACTTTTGAGGAAAGCAAAGTTTGTGTCATATTAACAACACGTTGGCTATTTTAGGGTCGGGATGAAATTGCCGTCGTCCTTCACCGAGAATAACTCCACATCATGTTGCAGCATCACAGTGCAGGTGGAAAAAAAAAATGACAAAAAGGTCACTGCAGTTGCGTGGAAGACAACACGGATTTCGGTTTTGGACTGGAGCGATCATGACGTAAGAGTTTACACGACTGTACCTTTAAGGAAGATTACACACACCCTTTCGTGGCAACCATACAATATTTTGGGATATCTGAGAGGCTTTTTGTGAAAAGATTAGGAAGGTTTAGGAAGATTTGGGCAGGATGCGCTAAGCAGCTTAAACAAAATGATGAAAACTTGTCGGAACCGTTTCGGCATGAGTTAACATTAGAAAAACAATAACGATGACAGGACGGTAGCGACACCAGCCCTGAGGAAGGCGAAGACCAAAGAGCAGGTTTCGAGATGTTGTCACAGAGGACATGCAGGTGGAATAGGACTGACGGAGGAAGATGCAACAAACAGGACAAGACGGAAACACGTGACCTGCGATCGCAACCCTTAACAGGACAAGCCGAAAGAAGAAGAAAAAAGTTGCATTGAGATCACTGTGCAATGAAAGTCAACACCTGGTGGTATAGCTGCAACTACTTCTCACCCTGTTGGTAACTCCGGCTGAATCAAGCGTACCCCTGTTGATGGAGTCATTACATTAGTTTTATTTGACTCGCTCGCTAGAAGGATGCCCGGCTCTGGAGGCTTTTAAATCACACAGGCGGTCGTGTCGAATTAATCACTGGGAGTTCGGCTCGGCTCCCTCCAAGGTAATGCCACAATATGTTCATTAAATACATATTATCGCTGCCTTTACAAAACACTTTTTCCATGAGGCCCGCATACAGAAACGCTGAAGGATGAGGGTGACCACTCTGATACATTTTGCGCATTAAAAATGCTAAAATCATCATCAAATCAGTGTGGGTCAATATACTGTATGCTAAGCTAATCTGGAAAAAAACATCCTTAGCAATTAGTGTAATATCCAGTATATATTATTACTTTTAATAATAAATACCCCCCCTGCTTTACAAAGATATTAATGCTCATTTCTTGACTTTACTTAGCAACACGAGATAGGAGCAAAATATTAGAAACAGCTTGCATCATGATGCAGTGCACAATTTTCCTGAGTCTCAGCTTTGTTCCTTGTGAGTGGTTGCACATTGTTGCGTCTTATCATCCTCTCCTGTTGCTCGATATTCCCCGAGTGTTGCTGTCACTGATGTGCCCTTTCGTTTTTTTTGCAAGAAGGGAGCTCAAGCCAAAAAAACCAAAAAGAGGTAGGTTACGTATCCCCTTTTGAAATGTCCGTCTAATGAGCTTATTCTTTGCATTCTTTGCTTTCCCAAACGAGGAGGATGTGACCCCCGCGACTCTTTGTTTTCCTCATTAGACGAGTCTCACTCGCAACTTTCTGGAAAGCGTCTTCATCGGCGTTGTCATCAACTCTCTGCAGCTTCACTGACCTGCATCTTGTTTAATGCGCTGGAGGACATCCATTATGTTTGCTGTGGTGCTTATGCACATCACAAGATAGGAGGTTCATGCACATTTCAGGAGGCCTTCACATGCACAGGTTTAGTTGCTGTGAAGGATCACTTCTTATGTTTTCTGTTTTAAAAAAAAAAAAAAGGCAAAGCACTTGAAATAACAAGCGCCTTGTGAATTGACCCAAGTGGTCAGCGCTGTGTTGCTCCCGATAGATGAGCCTTCGTCTTATCACGCAGACTCGCCGTGTCCTCACGCTGAACCGTAACTTAGTGTGACTGCTAGCGTCTAAAAAGGGTTACATGCATGGTTGACGTGAGGAAGAGGGGGCAACACCGCCTGCGGTATTCTGACACTTGTCTCTCATTACGATTACGCCCCCCACCCCCACCCCGCTTGATAATCAGCTCTTCTTACAGTTTTTCCTTTGTCCTGCATCCTAACATCCCAAGTCCACCACGGACGGCTCTCATAGGACAAAAAACCCGGAGACAAGATAAAGAACCAAAAAAATTGCCCTTTTTGCCTCGATGATGGTTACAAGAAACGAGTGGGATTGGAAAACAAAAATATTTTTAAGGTCAGTGACGCTCGGGGGGGGAGGTATGGTGAGCCTACAATGCCTGTAGCAACAAATAAACTCATATTTCAAAACAATACTGGAATAGTTTGTCACTCTTGAGTGTCAAGCATATGCCAGAGCAGCAGGTGGCACTATAATCCCTAACTGTAAGGACATCTCAGCCAATCAGAAACCTGAAGAAAGTCATTTCCAGAAAAGACACAATACCAACAGTGGCAGAGTCGAGAAAAATGCAAAATGAAAGTCCTCATAAATGCACTGATAAGGAAGCGGAGTTACTGTCAAGCTATTAAGAGCTGGCTAAGACAACAGTCACCTAATCATGGGAACATTTCAGCCAATCGGAAGCCAGAAGAAAGTTATTTCTAGAAAAAGGTACATGAAGATGAATGTAAAGTCAAGGGAAAGGACGAACCATATAATATGGTGTGCAATGATAGCTAAACAAGCTCAACCAACAGCTGGCGCTGGAGCTTCGGGAAATTTCAGTCTATCAGAGGCCAGAAGAAAGTATTTTAAGTAAACGACAGTACAACCAGGGAAAGTTGAGGGACAAGGGGGGTGATATGTACTATGGATGGACCAGCGCATGCTACAGTACAATACATTACTCCAAAATTTCCATTTGAGCCAACGAGCAAGAAAAAAGTTGTTTCCTGTAAAGGCACAACACAATAATAGGGAACCATAGACTAAGTGTGGGCTGCTAAACTAGCATATACAACATAGAACAACACCAAATGCACGATAATACACTCAACAAACATGTTTAACACATCCCATCTTTCATGAGCTCCACTCAAAGATCACACGTGGCCACAATAAAAGGCCATTTCCAAAATGTGCTGTTTTACTCTACTGTCTGGGCGGCTGGTCTCTTGGTGGTGAGGTGCTGGATGTGGACGTGCCGAGCTGGTGTGGTTGGTTGTATGTGGCCTGCAGTTGTGAGACCGGTCGGATGCACCGCCAAATTCTCCGAAACGCCTTTGGAGACGGCTTATCGTAGAGAAATGAACATTCAATTCACGGGAAACAGCTCTGGTGGACATTCCCGCCGTCAGCATGCCTGTTGCACGCTCCCTCACCACTTGCAACATGTGTGCCATTGTGCTGTGTGACAAAACTGCACATTTTGGAGTGGCCTTTTATTGTGGCCAGCCTAAGGCACACCAGTGCAATAATGATTATGTCTAATCAGCGTCTTGATATGAGGATTTGGACAGATGTGGGAACAATATTTGAGAAATGGGCTTTTGCGTACGTACAAAAGGTTTTCAGATCTTTGAGTTCAGATCATGAAAGATGGGAGCAAAAACAAATGTGTCGCAGTTATATTTTTACTGGGTGTAAAATATATATTTTTAAATGTCATACGATACTCCAGCATGCCTTAAAGCAAATGGTTGAAAACACGGCAAACATGTTCAAAGCATTACAGTCCCAGTGGCGTATTGTTCCCGGATATAACCAATCATTGACTTGCACTGTTGCTTCATAGCAGGAAATCTAGCTCGGGATAGAACATGAAGTGCGAAGATAAGCCTTTAGAATTACATTCCTTCGTTTTCCAACATCGGCACGATAGGAGTAATGCCTTTAAAGCAGACCTGCACACATAGAGGCAGGCTTCTCCAATCTCTCCAATTTACATTTTAAGTGCATGACGGACAAGGAAAGCAGGTGCAGCCTATTTAGGGACACCTGAGTCCATTATATGGACGATGCACGTGAAATTTCCATGTTAGAAGTCTAGACCATTAAAGACCTTAAAAATAATTCCACTTTCGAATAATAGCTTGACTTGTCTGTCGTCACGGTGACAACAAATCACAAACATTACGACAGCAGCAAGTGAAGCCAATTGCTCCTCAATACTGCACAACTTTTAAACTCAAACACTCTCTGAATGCAAATTCAAACAGAGCACGCAACTCTTTATGTCACTGTTCTCCTTCTCTAGTCAATAAATGCCCAACGTTATTGGAGGTTGTTCGGATGGATTTGACAGGATTAATAGGATTAATATGGAGGGTCACCGATGGGGGAAAGGGTAACATTACGACAAATGTATTGTCTTGTTCATTTTGGGGTAAAGAGAAGTGCAACACGTACGCAGCAGTGTAGCTTGTTCAGGGGCGACATGCTTCAGCTGCATGCAACCTACCATCCACCCTGTTCAATATTTCAAATAGTCTTTAAATAAAATGGTCTTCACACAGAATTGATTAATACAATTTAAACACTGCGAGAATCCCTGAAAGACTGAAGAATCCTGCAAGACTGCGACGCTTGTTATGCTCATACTGCATAATCAATGAGTTGATCTCGCTATTTAGGCGAACGTTTGTTTGTTTTTTTTAAAGAAGGTGGCTGCCTTTTTGCTTCCTTTACAAATGTCACTTCTGTTAACGTCCCCGACGGTAAAGGTCAGCTCTCGCCTGTGTGACCGAGGTGTTTTCTAGATGGTAGCGCAGCCTGCTGTAAACCGAAAAGGACACCTGAGCAGGAGCGCTGAGGTCATGCCGTGCAGGTATGCATGGTGGCAATCAGCACCTGAACCAGGGACGTCACTAAGATTGAAAGACGGAGGGGTGGCGGGGTGGGGGCTTAGCCTCTAGGGGTGTGTCTAGGAAAAGTTTCATCGGGCCAACGTAGGCTTCATCGGTTAATTCAGTATCTGATGAGCATTTATCATGACTTGTTATCTGGATCACAAGACAATTCATAATAAAAAAGATACATTAGATCGCTATAACCCCATCTCCAACTGCCGGAGATTTGTGGGTACATTAGCCGGTCCGTGGGTCAAAAACGGTTGGGGACCGCTGCCGTAGCTGATTAAAAAGAGTTGCTCAAAGTCGAGTCGAGCCCCACCAGGGAGGGGAAAGGCTGTTGAATTATTTCGGAATCTCCCATTAGAAGGGCACGCTTTCAATCAGTACAATGCGTTGCCATGGATAACTTGTAGGAGCCTCATCCCAAAAAATCATCACCATGAGCAAGGGGTCATCAGCATAAGGTCAACATCCCCACTTCCCTCATTCATAATTTTTGTTTAATCGGATCTAATCGTGGCTCTAATTAAGGAAACAAAAGGGTGCAATCATTTAAGCCGAGTAATCTCTTCCGGTGTGTCGTCAGAGCAGGAGAGGATTTCTGATGGCCACTGATGGGACAGTGATTAGCAAAGGAGGCGACGTGTGTTGACCACGAGGTGTTTTCTATGTGTGTCAGCCGGCATGTGTTTCCTCATGATGGGACCTGACACCCACCACGACCCCCCTCCACCCACCCCCCGCAGCGACATCATAAACGCAAAGTCAATATGGAAAGACGCGTTAAACACGGATGCCATTTCCGTCACAATTTTTCCTTGATTGATGATGAGGACATTTTGACCCCGCTAGCATGTAATGTATGTCTGGGACCTACTTTCCCCTCCCAATGGCCTGGAGGCTGAAATGTAAGCACGGGAAGGAATCAAGGGGATGCATTTAACCTCACTGTGACAAATACGTGCCATGGAAAAGTGTCAGCATTAATAGAGAAGAGAAAGTAAGTGATCCAGCCTACACGGGTAATTGCCCCTTTTAATTGCACAGCACTTTAGTTGAAGCAAAGTGTGAAAACAGCTACTTTTTATCATCAACCTGCTTGGGATTCTAATGGCTCGTCTCATATTGGATGGAGCTTTCCATCTTGAAAGTGTGATTTGGCGGTGGGCCCTAGCCCGAGAGAGGGAAAGTGGCGGAGGTAGTGACGCGAGTACGTGCGGCAGCGGCAATGAATCACTCCGAGACAACGCTGCATCGCTCCCTTCCTGACTTGGATGCAGATGCACATTCATTCATTAAGTGGCAACACGAGGGGTCAACGGCTCAGGGAATATTTAGACATGACTGCGACACTGCCACCACATTAGGTCCACCTGCACAGTCTAATTTATGTGGAAAGTCTTTCCTGACACGGTCACGCCTAGTTTATTATTGTGGTTGTTAGGGGTGTCACATGACACGATGAGACACGATTGGCCCTGCGAGAATGAGACGAGACGAGATTGACAAGAAAGGAAAACATATAAAGTATGTATGACAATATATTGAAATCGAATTTAATTTGTACTATGTCACTTTGCATTGCTCCTCATGAGGCTACACTCTCCTGCACTCTGTGTGTATGCTACGAGCCCCGCCTCCACCCACCGAGACATGCCATTGTTCTGGGGAACAAACGCGCCAAGGTGCTGAAACCAATGCACAGAGTGAACTCTCTTCCTGCCTGTTTGGAGACGAGGAACAAAGACACGCATGGGCATGGCAATATATCGAGGCCGGCAAAATTGTCAAGTTCATTTTCATTTATTGTGTGACTAATTAATTAATTTATTATTGGTGTAGTGCCCACAAGACAGTTTTTTTTCTGAACGAAAAATCTTGACATGTTTGACATGACATGATCTTTCCAGATCTTGCGACACCCCTAGTGGCTGTAGTTTACTGTGCACTGTGTTAATTTCAATTACTTTCATTTTCAAGGGAAAGTGTGTTTTGTGTGTTGCCAATATAGAGCCACCTGCAGAGTGACCACAAGATTACAATATGATGCAGCACAGTTGCACACGACTGCAAACGCCAATAATAAACATATTCATGTAATACTTCTAAGGTATGATACAACTAGATACTAGAGGGATACTTTTTTGCACATGTGGGTCCTTTTCTGATTTCATTCAAGTGAAAATGCCAGCAGGTGTGGCCGCACACTCACTCACTCTCACACACACACACACACGCACACACTCATATGACTCATCTCGTCCAAACTAAAGCACTTTGTCAGTGAAAAGGGGGGTGGTAACGCGCAGACTCAATGTGGCTCGACTTGTAGTGAGGTAGGTGGGCTCTATATATATATATAAGTCCACTCTGTATCTTGTCTTGAAGTAACTATATGCACTTGGTTCGACTTAAAAAAAAAGAAGAAGGGAGGACAGCATCTTCACAAAAAATACACCTGGAAACCCACATCGCTGCATTTGGACCTCCTAAGCACTGAAGGTAAATACGTTTTCGTGTTTTCTTCCTACGTTGGTTCAAGTTTTAGTGACACTTAAAACAGACAAAACTGCAACATTTTTCGGTACAAAATCCACATGACGCATCACCGACAACTTTTTCTTTTTTTTTTTTATCTCCTCCAGATTCTTGTTCACATCCTGACATGAAGCTCAATTTCTTTGGTACCATTGTGATTCTGCTCGTTGCCTTCCTACCGCGCTACGAATGTCGGGCTGTTGAGAGCCCCGGCGGAGTTCTGCGCATCCCCGCTGCCCAAAGCCCGAACTCCCAGCAGGAGCAGCAGCAGCAGCACAGGTCGCCCTCGGGTCCCATCCTGGAGCGCCTCGGTGAGGAGTACTTCATCCGTCTGGGCAACGGGGACTCAAACTCTTTCCCCCCCTCGTCCATGTACCCCCTCGGCGCCGGTGGCCTCCTTAACAGGGCGCTGCAGCTCCAGCTCACTCGGCGGCTTTTGCAAGGCAAAGTTGGCAACATACGGGCGCTCATCGGCGGCTTCCCGGACCGCAAAGATGACGACTTCGACGACTCCGTGGAACGGGGACGCAGGTCCGAGGACCCGCCCATCTCCCTGGACCTGACCTTCCACCTGCTGCGGGAGATGATGGAGATGTCCAAGGCGGAACAGATGGCGCAGCAAGCCCAAAACAACAGAAGAATGATGGAGCTCTTCGGGAAGTGAGGACCAAAGACCCTTCCACCCTTAAATCCCTTTTATTTAGTTATGATATTAGATTATGATTTTTTTGCATTTGTACCATCAGCACAAAACCATGCTCTGTACAATATCGTGCTGCTTTATCACTCTATTATTTATAGCTTTGACCTCAAATTAGAACATGGAGGGACTTAAAAACTATCCGATTGTACCTTGCCATGTTTGAAAATTATAAATATATTGACAACTTTTGGTTCAATATGACATTATGATGCATCCTTGGAAAAAATGTTGCTTTTCTTCGCTGTATTTATGACATTTATGTTTGTTAATAAACTGATGTGCAAGCAGTCATTCAACATCTTATATCTATATATTTTTAATAAAAAAAAAAACAACTAAAAGCTTGGCTTACATTTCTCTGTGGAAATATTTACACGCTGCCTAGTAATTAATAATAGTAAACTCCATCGCTAACATTTGTAGACATTTAATGGTAAATATGGTGAGGCTGTTTAGTTTAACAACACAGTGAAGCTCTCTTGCCCACACAGATATTAAATAATAGAGCCAAGCCGTGGGTTAACACTGAGGCGGACCATCCAGAACAAAAACAAGGTATCCTACATACATCTAAACTGTGAAAGCTTTTTTTTTTTAAAGTGACAAGATGCTGAAATGGACCACTGAGTGCTAATGAGGATGATATTGATACACTGTGTGTGATGGTGATCCTTGACGGACAGTGTCTGCACAGCCCAAACAAAAGCAGTGAGTCATCGTCTTATGTTATAAGCTCAGTGCTGCATTCAGTGATGCTCAAGCTCAATGAGTGACCGTCGTTTGTGGTAATTAGACAAGACTCATCACCCCGCCTCTCGCTCGAAGTCAGCTGGGATAGGGTCCAGCATACCCGTGACCCTAGTGAGGACAAGTGGCATAGAAGATGGATGGATGGAGACAAGACTCATCACATAAAAGGTGAATATGAGGCGTCCTAATGAAACAACTAATCAATCAAGCTGTGTGCTGGTCTCCCAGTTTTCATTCTAAAGACATTTGGACTTTTCTAAAAAGTTTGAGGGTAAAGAGTTTGGGGAAGCCTTGGTGTGGAAAAGCCCCATCAAACACATATGGGATGAACGAGAAAAGGGATGGTGAGCCAGGTCCAACATCATCGACTGGCAGAAGGTTTTGCCAGAAGAGCAGCGGCTGTTATCGCAACGTTTTTTTGACTTCCTTTACAGCCAGGTGTCCCTATACTTTTGTCCATAGCATGTGAAGGTGTTGGTACGCTTCAAATTATGTACACAATTACAATAAAGTAAGTATTATGAAGTATACATTGAACTTTTGTTCATCTACTGAAGTGCTTTTACAATTCATTTTAATAACATGAGGGTAGTATACTCAAATGTCACAGGGGTCTGTTTATATTATGGATTACTTAAGTACTTATTTAAGTAGTACAAAATCAGCACAGAAAAGTCAAAGTTCAGTCTCTGTCTTTCTTCAGGGTCTACCCAAAAAAGGTACCCCAAAAGTATCCCTACTGACCTGCTGGCAGTGAGCTGGACACCGTACTTTTGGCCGCAGCAGGGGCGGAAGTTGTCTGCGGCGGGGCGGGAGTAATCGGAGAAGGGGCGGCTGAGGCGGGTGCAGCGTCGCTTCCCGTGGCCGAGGGCACCGCCGCCTCTCCTTGCCTGGCCTCCTCATCGTCGTCGTCCTCCTCCTCCTCGTCCTCTGTAGAAGAAGAGCTGTCAGAGAGCTGAGCTGTAAATTTGTTACGTCGCAACCTAGTCGTATAGCCACCTTGGATGAAGTCGATGCTGCGCAACGCCTTGCGCTCCCTCCGGAAGTCGGCGGTGAAGTGATCCATGTTCTCGTAGCCGCGCTCCACTTTGTCCAGATGTGATGTGCTGCCTGCTTCTGCAAGCCTGTGTGCAAAAGGGAACACCATTCAGATTGTTGTCTGAGCAATGCTATCTTGACCGTACTGTAAATCCTTCAATTAACGCCTCTTTTCAATTAACCTCTGTGTCTCCTGTACTCATCAGGTTGTGGTCGACATGAGCAAATAATTGCCAGGATCTCTAATTAACGCCAGGTCAAAAAACACTGGCATTAACAGCTGTAGCAGTAGGCTACCTCCTGATGGAGATTTATTAATTCTACAAGATGTCAGTAGCTGTATCTACCTCTGCATGCACTTTAAAATGTTGCCTGCAGCGGTTGGCGTGAAACTCGAGCGTGTTACACTTACTGTACTGTTGTTTACAATGAGCTGATAAGCGGGATTAATGCTGGCCAAGCACTTTTTACTCCTTTCCACTATTAAATATACATCAATTATGTTAATGTTATAATGTTATATGTATAATGTTATACATATAACATTGGTTCTGTTTCTGCTGTGCTGTCCAATACCTTTTTCTTTCCACTTTCTCATGCACTCCAAATCATTATTTAAGTATTAAGCACCCTGGCACATAAGCAAGTATACTTACTTTTTGAGAAGAGGTTTTGTGCTCTAAAAGAGACAAGAGAAAGAGTCCTGTTAGTTCCCCGTTAAAAAATAGATGATGTTATGAGTTTCCATGGTGTGAACCAACCTGCAGGAACACAGCCATTTCCTGCTCCTCCATAGTCTGGATCCCCATTTCCACGATCTTACAGCTCTCCTCCAGGTGGTCCCCGTACTTCCTGGTCAGACCCCGGATGTAGTTGACCTTCTCCTCCTGTTCGGCGGTCACCTTCAGACTCATCTCCCTCTTCTTCTCCTCCAGGATGGCGTACAGATGGTCAAACTTCTCACACACCAGGTTCTTCTGCCGCCGACTGTTCTCCTTCGGCAGAAATGAGTGACAGCAACATTTTAGTAAGACATGGTAGAATGCACAGTTATATTTTTGTACCCGCTTTGATTCGAAATACTAACTTTCACCTCACATTAACATAATGCCACACTGTAAAGATTTGCTGTAAATTTACGGCAGGATTTCAACATTTATCTTTTGGTCATTCAGCTTCTTATGGTTCATATATCAGAGACTACTAAGGTCTGATTCTTCCTGCAAATGTAAGTTTCCTTTTTAAAAACACACACACGCATTACGCTGTATATTATATATATATATATACACAAATGCGATGCTTTATGTTTGGCTTTTTATGCTCTAGAGATGTGCCACTGCAGCTGATATCGAAGGGACAATGTCTATCCTTGCATCTCCTCGTCTAATACTGTTTAGTATGTTTACATTATTAGATAGATGGATGATATGATCGGAAAGTCAATACTGCCGACTTCCCACTGAGTGTTTTTGAATGAAATGATCTGAAACAACGCACGTAGAGACACATTTCGAGGAACTGATTTGCTGCAAACCATTTTCACCATTCAACACAATTCCTTTTCATTTAAGTTTCAGATGAAACCACGGGAAACAGGCTTCAACACTGGCTGGCCTTGAGGGCAACATTATTGAGAGGAACCAACCCACATTCTCAGCAGAGATTGCTACACTGTTTTCTACCTTTTAAGTCTTCAATCTGCAGTACCAAGATGAGGCCAAGGTAATATTCTTTGTCTTGTCTTTTCAAGGACACGCTATGGGACACAAAATCACAAAATATCACAATATCCAAAGAAACACGATCATTTTTCAGGTCCCTCATCGGGATAAACCCTGAGCGAGGCACCGAGGCTGGACGGGGGAGATGAAAATAAAAAAAAAAAAAAAGTAAATCCACGTGTAGTCACTTTGCTGAGGCGACTCACAGATTTTCAGTGGCACTTCATCGAAGAAGTCAGACTCCAGAGACGTGCAAACACTGAACACTGACTGAAAACAGTGTTTGCAATGACTGCACTAACGTTAATCTGTTATGTTATGATCATAATGTGTTGACAGCAATATGTTACTGATATGCCCTACTATTGTACTATTTCTGGCATTTTTGAGAGTCTTTGGATTTCAGACCTTATTTACCTTCAAATTTATGGAAATATTGATCGATTAACAGTTCAAATTCTGAGCATCCACTGCATTAGAATGCTGTGAAGGCTGGCGAGTAGTGTTGTACTTATCCTACAGTATGATTCCCTATTTAAAAACCTTGTGATAATATGTTAGCCGGTGCTTGGGGCTGGAGTGATGCACACTGCGCTTGTGCATGCCTTGTGTGTCCATCAGTGGGCCTGAGGCAGAATAACACCGTCTAGTAAAAGACAATGTAGGTGCAACTCAAGCTAAAAAAAAAAAAGGGGAAGGAGGCGAGCCAGACTATATATGAACATTGCTGGGAGTGTGTGCTTGTACGTTGGTATACTTGCTTCCTGTGCGGGACACTGACCTCTATGGCACGACAAGCCTCCTCCAGCTGACTGATGATACCTTGCAACCTGTCGTTGTTACCCAGCATCATGGCGATGCCATCGTTCAGCTCCGTCTAGGGGAGATACAATGTATTTCTTATCGGTTCGTGGAGGTGGCCCTGTTTGTTTGTGTTTTTTAAGGCCTGACCTTCTTGGTCTGGTAAATGCTGCTGATGGGCTCCACCTGACAGTCTTTGTGGACTCCGAAGACCTTACACATGGAGCAGGTGGGTACATTATGGGTCATGCAGTAAATGTTGATCTTCTCTTCTTTGTGAACGTCACACATGGGCGTCGCTGCTTCCTTTCGCTCAGGAGCTGGTGTGCTGCTGTTGGAGAGAGAGAGAGAGAGAGGAGGGTACATTGATGGGTTGAACCATGTCACTTTGATAATGTCAAAGGTTCACATTGCTGTCGTGTATTGATGAGCCATCAGTCTTGCCATATACCTAGAATGTAAGCAGTGGAATTAAACACTCACATGCAGTAAACTGACTGACTAAACAGGGTTTCGCAGACTTTATCAGCTCAAAACCAACATTTGGTTTCCCCCTGGTTCCCAGACGTGCTAAAACACATTATTATCAGCATAAAATAGTACATAAACTAGTGATAAACAACAAAAGCGCTTTGACAAAAAAAGTTGTGTAGCAGTTTGATGATCAATTAAATAGTATTTTCCTCCTGACCAACAAAAATTGGCCCTGAGATCCCTTTACGGTGCTGACCCTCAATTTGGGAAACCCTGTCCTAATAGTCCCTAAAATATTGAATCATATTATATAAAATATGTTTATAAGTAAGCAATAACAAACAGAAACAAATGAGTCAAATGTAGAGGATCAGTTGAATTTAAGAACACGAATGGTCCAAAATGTGACAAACAAACTGAAACTATAGAATGGCACCTGTAAAGCCCCTGAGATTGTACAATTTAGACCATAATTTAAAGTACACGTTGCCTGTGTCAGGATTCACCATTGAATGTACCTTTTTTTTGGACAGATTTTCATATTAGAATCTGAATGGTGAAAAATGAGACATATCAACGACAGCGGCACCTGTAAAGCCTTTAAGATCATATCATTTAGACGTTTACCACAATTTTTGGGCACAATACACCTCTAAGAGTTCAAACTCTCTCGCAAAATCAATTTGATGAGCAATGAATGAACTTCCTCTTTTACGACACTTATTTTAAAATAAGGACGACCTTCAACCACTTCATGAAGTAAGCTGACTTGCATTCAGAGCAGAAAAAAAATGTCGTCACTTGTCATGAAAGTTTAAGGTTAACTTCTTTTTACACTTGTGTTACTCGTAAGAATCTTACTGCCGAGGTTTATGACAGCAGGTTGACCCTGGAAAAGTCTATTTCCCTTTATTATTCCCTTATCTTTTCATTCTCTGTGCGTCTTTTCCTGCTTACCTGCTGGACTCCTGCTTGAACATGTCGATAATATTCTCCACCAGTAGGTTCCGCTGCAGTCCGTAAACGCCATGGCGGTCCAGAACCACCTCGTGTCTGCATGACGGACATCGGAAGCGTCCTCCAGATGCCAAAGAGCCACTCCTTGTCGGGAGGTATGGGTTTGAGGCCTGTAAACGGTCCACAATCGAGCCTTGGAGATAGTAGGATTTGGTCCAGGGTTGATTTTCTGACCTATTCGCCCTACACCAAAAACTACCAAAGTGTAGGGCATACTCAAGGTTCCATTGACATTAACAGCCTGGCTTGAGGTGCTAGTGTTAAGTAATAGTGTTCTGGCTGTTGATATGTATCTGCAGTGATAATAAATAGCTTGTTTCTTACCTGGAAGACGTCATTGGCACATCTTCTGCAGAGGTTGTGCTGGCAGGGCAGGATAACCACAGGCTTTGTAAACATCTCCAGGCATATAGGGCATATGAGCTGTTTCTCCAAGCTCTCCATGGTGGTCATTCTCACAGCAGCCTTTAGAAGAGAAAAAATGTGTCCAAACAAACAGCACACTACAGCTGGTAAATTAAGAAAAGCTGTATTCTGAAATCTACATTAGGCCGAAAGGCCCTGTGGCGTTTGTCGGTGCGGGTGTGTGCTCCTATCTTACTGTCATGCTGTTTTTAGCAGCTACTGCACTCACGTCAGTGCCATTTTTACCTTGCCCATATTTGAAACTGTGCTGGGAAGTGGTCAACAGCTGCTACTGCCAACAGTCTCCCCTTTATTTTACATGGCTATATGGCTTCATTTGGCTGTCTGTTGTGTTAGCAAAAGCATGAATACAAATAAAATTTGCCACCAGCAATATCAAGGGGTTGGCAGCTGCCTTCACAACAAAAGAGCTTGCAGTTCAGCATGTCGCTTGTGACATGCTTGTGATAGCTTTCAAATGCTAAAAAAAAAACAACAAGCTAGCGAATTATGTGGCACTTTTACGCCAGCTGGCCCTCAGAAAAAATATATAGCGCCCATATATAGACAGATGTTGGTGCGCGTCTGTATAAACTTTATAACGCCACTTACAGCAAAATTTTTCCGCTGCAAGGCGAGCGTTAGCTTCGATGGCTAAATGCTAACGCTCGTCTCACACAGTTAGTACTAATAAGGTAACCTTCGCTCGCCAATTTAACCCTCTAAACACAACATAAACAAACCTTGTATGCTTGGAAACGTGAGTTATGCGTCTTATGAAGTTTTACTCAACTGTCAAAACTAGCACGTGAGTACAGCCTGTTACAATGACGTAGCAAGTTTGGACACCAAGTTGTCAAAAAGGCAGTACTGTACAGCAGGGATCCCCAACCCCCGGGCCGCGGCCCGGTACCGGGCCGTGGGTCATTTGTTACCGGGCCGCACAGAAAGAAAAAATAATTTCCATTATTTCATTTTTATGTTTTATTTTGAAAAGTGGCCGGATTCTCTCTGTTACATCCGTCTCACTTGACGCATGTCCATTGTACGTGTGCTAACTTTCTCTAGCCGCACAGATAGACCACTACTGTATTTTTACCATTTTTCTTTCACCTCATATTTGGTCTCAAATGCTGATACTATGTGGGAATGCATAAAGGTAAGTTTTGATGACTTATTGAGTGCTAATGTCCACATTTGTCTCAAGTTAATTCATGCTAGCGCACTGCCTTTTACCACACACATCAAACAGCGATGGAATAATCTTTCTGGAAACACTTGGCTGGAACTTGAACTGGTGGATGGTGGGTCGGCACTCATTTTGTGCTTTTAATTTGATGTTATTCATGTCTTAGTTTTACACAATACATAATCAATAAGATAAATTAGATCGCTATAATGTACGCTGCTGGAGGTCTTGTTCTTCAACAGAGACGACGACGGATGGCCACGAGTACGTCTCCAACCGCCTGTTGATTCAAGCGTCATGATGGCTCTGGGGATCAGAGGCGTTGCTTGCCACCAGGCAAGCCAGGCAAGTGCTTGCGGCCCCAGCCCAGGTGGGAACCCCTTGGGCTGAAATGATTACCATAATGCTGATGAACACTGGTTTGAGGGGCCCTCTGTGAAGTTTTGCCAAGTTAGGACACTGAGAATGATGAGCTGGTTTGTTTTCCAGCGGAGCTGCCTGCTGGAGACGTGGTTGTACCACCACACACCTTCACCCGAGCAGCCGTGGTCATGCAGAGTGGCCAGGTCTCGGGCCAATAACGGAACATTGGCAGGACGGCGGCATTGTAGACCTGGAGCTTGGTGTGGCAGATGATGTCAGAACGTCTCCATAGTGGTCTTCAGTGGCTTTTCATGACAACAGCAGCCAGTCCTTGCCATCTGTTCACCTCGGGCAGGATGACTTCTGAGCCCAGGTAAACAACCGACGAGACACAGTCCACACGCTCGGAGCCGAAGACAATGGGGGGTGGATCGGGACCATGGTTTAGTCTTGGGCCAACTGGCATGCAGTCTTCATCACCTCCTCGTCGAACACACAAAGGGCTCCCTGCAGCTCATTGTATCAGGAGTAGAACAGGGTCGTGTCGTCAGCGTAGTGCAGGTCGATTAGGTCGTAGTCACAGACTCCAGGGAAGCGAGCGCACATTGTCGTCATCAGATGGTCAGTGATACAGGTGCGACTGTTCCAC
The DNA here is from genome assembly GCF_027744805.1 of Dunckerocampus dactyliophorus. NCBI lineage: Eukaryota > Metazoa > Chordata > Actinopteri > Syngnathiformes > Syngnathidae > Dunckerocampus > Dunckerocampus dactyliophorus. Next base: position 11,652,382 of record NC_072839.1, on the reverse strand, counting down.
TGTTTTTATTCTTTTCACCAACCATCATGGTTTAGCTTCAAATATTACACATGGCTTTGACTTGCAGGTCATTGGCAATGACTGCCATTTTTGGGTCCTACCTGGAGGGTTCCCTAACACCACTGACCACAAAGGTGCTGTTGAAGCAAGCTATAAATAAAAAATTTCTGCCATTTTTGGGACCTGTCAGGACCCTTGTTGAGAATTTGGGAGGAACATAATCATTTTTTAAAGTTGTTTTCTATTATTTTGTGGGTTTTTTTGTTGTTGTTTTTTTTACATTTTTACTCACAAGAGCTCATTGGACAGTAGTGTGTGTGCCTAAGTGTCGGGCGAGAGTATACGAGCACATCTCTCAACAAAAAGCTGCTCACGTAAGCGCTATTTGTATGAGTGCATGGACATCATCACATAATCAACTGGTATTCAATTTAGTTAAACATCTCATCATCTCCAACCCATTTGATGGACTTCAAATTACTGTGCAGAAAAGGGTGGGTTGAGTCGCATATATGCATCTACTGTATATGCATGTTAATATGAATACCAAGTAACGATGCAGGAAGATTTTTTTATAACACACTCTCCCATTGTCTGATGTACAAACATACGTCTGCTGTGTGCTTGTCTTAGAAAGGCACCTCCAAGGCCACAAGAGCAGCCTACACTGCATTAATCAAGTTATGTGCAGATATATAACATAATACATGTATACTTGTATGCACTTTAATATGAAATTAATAGCACACAGAGCTCATGTTCGTCTTTTATTATTAGTCTGCTACCTCTTGTGGTAAAACGCTACCTGTTATGCTTCCACATCCAATAATCAACTGATTTATTTTGCATTATTTGTTCCACTTGAGTTAACTCTGGAGAGGATGCTGAACACAATAAAAATCTATTGGCCAGGAACGAAGTAAAAGGGTACCATCTAGTGCATTTTGCTGGAAGTTCAACTAAAATCTCACTATGTAATTAGTTTGTATTGTTAGTCAATCAACGGACATTTTGATAGATTAATTCATCGGTTATATTTTGATAGATTAATTCATCGGTTATTTCCTTTTTATTGTGATTTATTTTATTTGAGCACGAAAAATCTCCCATTATTAATTCAGATCATGTTTAAATTGATCAATGGCCATTTCAATAGATTATTTACAACATAATTATTTTACAAACAAATTATGAAATTATTGACAATAAATATAAATAATACATTTATAAAATCAAATAGTGCAAAATTGTATTTATTACATTCCATTCCATTTTCTTCCGCTTATCCAGGTCCGGGTCGCGGGGGCAGCAGTCTCAGTAGGGAAGCCCAGACTTCCCGGTCCCCGACCACCTCCTCCAGCTCCACCGGGAGGACACCAAGGCATTCCCAGGCCAGCTGTGAGACATAATCCCTCCAGCGTGTCCTTGGTCTTCCCCGGGGCCTTCTCCCGGCTGGGCATGCCCGAAACACCTCACCAGGGAGGCGTCTGGGAGGCATCCGGACTAGATGCCCGAGCCACCTCAGCTGGCTCCTCTCGATGTGAAGGAGCAGTGGCTCTACTCTGAGCTCCTCCCGGATAACCGAGCTCCTCACCCTGTCTCTTAGGGTGAGTCCTGCTACCCTACGAAGAAAACTCATTTCAGCCGCTTGTATTCGCGATCTCGTTCTTTCGGTCATGACCCAAAGCTCATGACTATTGGTGAGGGTAGGAACATAGATCGAACGGTAAATTGAGAGCTTTGCCTTCCGGCTCAGCTCTCTCTTCACCACGACGGTCCGGTACAGCAACCGCATTACTGCAGACGCTGCGCCGATCCGCCTATCGACCTCACGCTCCAACCTTCCCTCACTCGTGAACGAGACCCCGAGATACTTGAACTCCTCCACCTGGGGCAGGACCTCATTCCCAACCGGGAGGGAGCAATCCACTCTTTTCCGACTGAGAACCATGGCCTCGGATTTGGAGGTGCTGGGTCTCATCCCAGAAGCTTCACACTCAGATGCAAACCGTACCAGTAAACGCTGCAGGTCACAGCCCGATGAGGCCATCAGGACCACATCGTCTGCAAATAGCAGAGATGAGATCCTAGTGCCCCCGAACTGGACTCCCTCGACACCTTGGCTGCGCCTAGAAATTCTGTCCATGAAAATTGTAAACAGAATCAGTGACAAAGGGCAGCCTTGGCGGAGGCCAACGTTCACAGGAAACAGGCTTGACTTACTACTGGCAATGCGAACCAGGCTCCTGCTCCGGTTGTACAAGGACTGAATGGCACATAGTAGCGCGCCACCAATCCCATACTCCTGGAGCACCCCCCACGGGACACCGCGAGGGACACGGTCAAATGCCTTTTCCAGGTCCACAAAGCACATGTAGACCTGTTGGGCAAAATCCCAAGTACCCTCCAGTACCCTTGCAAGGCTGTAAAGCTGGTCCAGTGTTCTGCGACCAGGACGAAAACCACATTGCACCTCCTGTAGCCGAGGTTTGATTAACGGTCGTACCCTTCTCTCCTGCACCCTGGAATAGACTTTCCCAGGGAGGCTGAGGAGTGTGATCCCCCTATAGTTGGAACACACCCTCCGGTCACTCTTCTTGAAAAGGGGGACCACCACCCCAGTCTGCCAATCCAGAGGTAATGTTCCCGACTTCCATGCAATGTTGAAGAGACGTGTCAGCCAAGACAGTCCCGCAAAATCCAGAGCCTTGAGGAATTCAGGGCGAAACTCGTCCACCCCCGGAGCTTTGCCACTGGGGAGCATTTTGACTACCCCAGATACCTCAGCCACGGTGATGGAACTGTCCGCGTTTGTGTCCTCAGTCTCTGCTTCCTCTATGGAAGGTATGTCAGTGGGATTGAGAAGGGCCTCAAAGTATTCCTTCCATCGCCCAACTATATCCTCAGTCGAGGTCAGCAGGCCCTCGTCCCCACTGTAAACAGTGTGGACCGGGCACTGCTTCCCCTTTCTGAGGCGCCGGACGGTTTGCCAGAACCTCTTCGAGGCCGACCGAAAGTCGTGTTGCATGGCCTCACCGAACTCCTCCCACACCCGAGTTTTTGCCTCGACCACCGCCGAAGCCACGTGCCACTTGGCCTGCCGGTACCCGTCAGCTGCTTCAGGAGTCCCACAAGCCATCCATGCTCGATAGGACTCCTTCTTCAGCTTGACGGCATCCCTGACCTCTTGTGTCCACCATCGGGTTCGGGGCTTGCCGCCACGACTGGCACCGACCACCTTGCGGCCGCAGCTCCGATCGGCTGCCTCAGCAATGGAGGCACGGAATAGAGCCCATTCGGACTCGATATCCTCGTCCTCCCCCGGAATGCAGGAGAAGCTCTGCCGGAGGTGAGAGCTGAAGACTCGACGAACAGGAGACTCTGCCAAACGTTCACAGCACACCCTCACTACACGATTGGGTCTCCCGGGTCTGTCCGGCATCCTCCCCCGCCATCTAATCCAACTCATCACCAGGTGGTGATCAGTTGACAGCTCAGCCCCTCTCTTTACCCGTGTGTCCAAAACATGTGGACGCAGGTCTGGTGATACGACTACAAAGTCGATCATAGACCTGCGGCCTAGGGTGTCCTGGTGCCATGTGCACTTATGGACATCCTTTTGTTGGAACATGGTGTTTGTGATGGACGATTGTGGTTCGCACAGAAGTCCAACAACATCCTACCGCACGGGTTCAGATCAGGGAGGCCGTTCCTCCCAAACACGCCCCTCCAGGTCACACTGTCATTGCCCACATGGACGTTGCATTCTCCCAGTAAAACGACAGAGTCACCAGTTGGGGTGCTCTCCAGCACCCCTCTGATGGACTCCAGGAAGGCTGGGTACTCTGAACTGCCGTTTGGCGCATACGCACAAATGACAGTCAGCACCCTTTCCCCAAACCGAAGGCGTAGGGAAATGACCCTCTCGTTCACCGGGGATGACTCCAACACAGAGGCACCGAGCCGGGGGGCTATTAGTAAGCCCACACCAGCTCTCCGCCTCTCCCCTGCAGCAACTCCAGAGTAGAACAAGGTCCAGCCCGTCTCGAAGAGTTTGGATCCAGAACCCAAACTGTGGGTCGAGGTGAGTCCGACTATATCTAGTCGGAATGTCTCAACCTCTCTCACAAGTTCGGGCTCCTTCCCCGCCAGAGAAGTGACGTTCCATGTCCCAAGAACCAGATTTGGCCGTCGAAGACCGGGTCGCCTTGGTGCCTGCCCTCGACCGCCACCCAAAACGCAATGCACCGGAACCTTATGCTTGCCCCCGCAGGTGGTGGGTCTACGGGGGGAGATCCCGTGTGGCTTCTTTGGGCTGAGCCCGGCCGGGTCCCACGGGTGAAAGCCCGACCACCAGATGCTCGCCTGCGAGCCCCTCCCCCAGGCCTGGCTCCAGGGTGAGGCCTCGGTATCCCACTTCCGGGCGAGGTGCAGTCTCTCCTCGTGTGTTTGTTCATACGGATCTTCTGAATCACTCTTGGTCTGGCCCGTCACCCAGGACCTGTTTCCCTTGGGAGACCCTACCAGGGGCATATAGCCCCAGACAACATAGCTCCTAGGATCACTCGGGCACACAAACCCCTCCACCACGGTAAGGTGGTGATTCACGGAGGGGAAAATTGTGTTTATTTACATGCATTACATTATTGTTTACAGTTTTGTGCCACAAGATGGCGCCACATTCACAGTGCAATATCATTCCATGGCACCTAATAAAATCAGTTCAGTTTTTAGCACTGCTAATCATAGAAATACTAAAAACAATATTCGAATCGATTACAGTGATGCAGCAATATATAGATGCCATACATGTATCGGTGCATTAGTTGTGACAATGATTGTATATGTGAGTGATTATTGCATAGCATTCAGTATGTTTAATCCTAACTTAAAGGCATGCTATTGTGCAAACATCTCACAAATAGTGCACAATGATGTGTGTGATAATGTGTTTGTTTAAAGGTGTGAGCACATAGATGGTGCAAACAAGGTGTAAAAGCGCTGCCTGGCAATGGAGCCATCGTTAATGACTCACTGCGTTTTCACAAGGTAATGTGAATCAATTAGGGGCACCGCAATTGATGTCAACTTCACTCCACAGAGATCTGGAAAAAGATGTCAGTCAGGGGATGTCGAGCACCAGGGGCACCGCTGGGATAGTCCACCGGTACCCCCACGGGCAATCAGGTATACACAACACCTTTTACCTCCCTTTGCAAGAACGTAATGAACAATAACGCCTGCTTCGCCCTACACAGGCCTTGACAGGCCAGATGTGACGTACCATTGACGCAGCTGTCCTACTCCATCAGGCCTTGTCAGTGTTGTCTGACAACAGCGGCTTTGTAAGCAAAAACAGTGCACAGTTGCCTTCTGGCAAATACTTAAGAAGAGAGATGTAATAAGCAGAAGAAGCACTTCCTCTTAAATGCTCAGCCTGCAGGAGTGCACCATAAATAATGAGATAAATGCTAGGCTAAACCGCAGCTGAGTGGTTAGCATGCTGGCTGGCACAGTCAGAAGATAGAGGGTTCAGTTGTCCGTTTGGGCATCTCTTTATGGAGTTTGCATGTTGTCCCCGTGCGTGGGATTTCTCCTGGTACTCTGGCATCCTCCCACAGTCCCAAAACATGCATGCTAGGTTAATTGATGATTCTAAGTCATCCACTGATGTGAACGTGACTGCGAATGGTGGTTTATCCAAATGTGCCCTGCGGTTGGCTTGGCACCAGTCTAGGGTGTACCTCACCTGGGGTAGACCCCAGCTCACCCATAATGAAAACAAGTGGTCCAGAAAATGGATGCCTGGATGGAGATAAATGTTAAGACTTTGCTATTATTACGCTGACAATTTAAGTTAGTGAAAACTATGTGCTTTGTGGACGCTGAAATTGCAGATAGTATTAGTTTACACTACAATGTGCAGTCAAATGGCCATTCCTACCAAACATGCTGAACTTATTTTTACACTTGTGTAACATGCTTAAATATGAATAGTATTTTTATAACAATAATGTTATCTTGTAACTCTATTTACATGAAATGTGTATGAGATAATCATACAAACTTGCTGAAAGTGATTTAAATGCATGTAGCACATGTTCAAAGCTAAATAGTGTTGTGAAGTGGAGGTAGAAAAAAAGGTGGTACTTGCAAAGCAAAATATTTATGAGGTGGTGTAAAGAGTTTGACTTCATCTGTACGTTTTTGTACATTGACGACAATTTGACTGAAGAAGAGCTTAATTCAATTTACCAGTGGTAAAGTGTAGATGTTGTTATGCTTGTGTTTCAAATAAATATGAGTTCCACCATGCAGCTCTTATCAAGCCCATAATGATTTTAATGGAATCATGGCGTGCCTCTGCTTTAATTAGCTATTTTACTAGCCTTCTTGTTGTCTTACAATCCTGCAAATGATGTGGCTTGTCTTTGTGTGCGTATGAGAGCAGGGGTATGATAGTGTGGGACTGACTACATTCACAACCATTGGAAATTGGGAGGGGAGGGAAGGGAATTAAACCTCCCCAAGGCACAGACCGTGGCTGTTGCCATGACACATCCATTGTCCTGACCCCCCCCAGCACACGAAACTCCCCAAATAAAATGGTCTATTAATGCTGTGTGTTTATCTTTTAAATGTGATCCACTCAGCACTCAGTTGTGTGTTCAGCTGCACCTTATCAAACAACAAAAAAAATCAATCAATGGCTCAGTATGTTGGAGGCAATGCCAGATAAACACAGACAACAAAGACGGAGTGCATGCTGACTAGTAAATGAGTAAAGGAGCCAGCTTTTCCATTTGCAGTATGAGTGTCTTGAGTCACTTGCAAGTGGAGCTGCTGTATTTCCCGCTGAGCTCCCAAGTAGTATGAGTCATGAGAGGAAGGTAATCACAGGCAATGATGTGTGGACCGCTGCAGGGCAAGCCCCGTTGTGGAGGAATACCCCTGAGAAAGTACACGCCGCCTGCAAACCACGACTCAAATAGGTCTTGGGATCGCCCTAGTCGCGTAGCCAATCAGAGCAGCTCGTCTATTTCTTGTTAGGGCGAACGTCCAACCGACGTGGAGGTAACAACAGCTGCCTATTTTCTATTGGTCCACTCCTGATAAAGGCGTGTTGTTTTTTTTTTGCTCCCCAACAGCACCATCTCTGGCAGGTGGTGCTTTTAAAGCGTACACTTGGTTGCCGCTAATGTCGTTTTTGAGAGTAGTTAAAACGAAATCAACAATTGCATTGACTTTTTAAGGAACATTTTTTATACAGACGGTCGTGGTGTGTCTTGAAAAGGCACCGGAAACGTGGATAATGAGCTAGGGGTTCCCCCTTCTTTTATCTCCCACAGAGGTTTGGACATCGGCGCCTTCATCTTTTGCAGTTTTGCAGAAAACGACCAAAAAAGAGAACACAACGTGTTGATGATGTGTCAGCATCGGTGAAGGCGAGACAATAGAAAGAGGGGAACAAAAAGCCCCCACGCCGAGACTGACGAGCTCTCCCATCCCGGAGTTTGGATCGCTTTGGCGTCAATATGTCGATATGATACGTTGAAGAGCTTTGTTGTTGTTTTGTGTGTGTGTTTTTTTCTTAAGTATCATTTAGTTCTCTTGCCGGAATATGCTGAGCCGAACGCAAAGCAGCGGACGTTGGGTTCTGCTTTAAAAAATGAGGAAGCGTCTCCATAAAGACCCTGAAAATGGCAAGAAGGTCTCGTCGTCCGTGGGCCTGGATTTGAGCAGAACGAGAAGGAAAGGATCCTCCGCAGAAGAAGCAGCAGCATGATTTTTGTCTTTATCCCCCCACAATGACACCAAAGGAGGTCAAACGGTGGAGATAGATGAAGGCGATTCATTTTTTGCAACTTCTGAGGCGCCCACAATGAACACTTTTCACTTCGATAGCAGATATTGAAATATTTTTTTCTACAGGTTTTCAAGTATTTTTGTTATCTTGTTTTTTTTTTTTTATCCCGACTATTCAATGGAAGTATGTTATCAGCTGCCAGTGTTGCCTCTAGACAGGCCGGTTCCCAAGCATGTCCTCAGCCGGAGGGGAGCCATCAGTTTCAGCTCCAGCTCCTCTCTCTTTGGGGCCCCTGATCCAAGACAGCTGTCTCAGGTAAGCAAAATCCTAACACCCTGACGCCCTTCCGTCCTATTGTGTAGCCCACCACCGTTCCTGTGTTCTTTTAATGCACCCTTTCACCAAATAGGTCCATAGGAATCTTGCAGGTGGTTGTTGATCTCCAGGCCCAACAAACACCTGCATGACTCTCACATTTGTCTTATCTTTATTAGCCTTTGACCACACGCTGCCAAAAGATGTGCATGTTAGCCACAGATAAAAAGCAGACCAGATCTTGCATCACTGTATCACTTTACTACTTTGCTTTTACAGGAGCACACCACACTGTTATTTATGTCAACATCCCTTGACACATTGGCAGAAACCACATGCTTCAACTTCCTGCTTTCTTCGTTTCAATATTCTTTGTGAGTAAAGCACAGAACGTACACAGCAAAGATGTATCTTGTCCACTGGTACAGTACAGAACATCTCCAGTGTTGTTTGGTGCAGTCTGCTTTTTTTTTTTTTTTTTTTTTTAACCCTTTCTGTGGGTTTTGCACAAAAACAGCCCTCTCCGTTCAGGCCATTTCCCTTTGCTTCCCCCCAAGAAGAGAAGTGTTGCATGCCGTGGCGTTCAACATAAGCATGAAGTCACCATATGACCCCTCAAGCGCCTTCTTCACCGTCCATTAGTGCTTTGAGTGTAACCCTGCTCTACATAGGCACTCATGTGTGTCCATCTTCAAACTAGTACGCTATCACAGGGAGCTTTTCTTTTAAGACAAACCCATAGTCTGAGCTATCAATGGTCCTCAGTGGCGTTTATCCCCGGGCATGGACCATGCAACCCGTGGAATCCACTGTGAGCCTTTGCAATACTACTGCTATCAGCTATATTTACACAAGAGATGACATCCACACTATGTATGTCTTTTGTTTTGCAATGAAAACATGCACCCCTCACTGTGTTGCCTGTGCTGTAATTGAAACCCCAAAGTTTGACCCCAAATAGAATATTGGAGCGCTCGCTAAAAACACCCACTGTAACTTTAGGGTGTTAAGTTGAACCGGCAAGTTGAACTGGCAAGCCAATGTTTGTAAAATTTGAACACGATTGGTTTAAAAACACGTCCTCCATGCAAGTCATTGACCGTTTGTATGTTTGTCGCGTGAAAAAAAAATGGGCAAGCATGCAACGGTACAGCACGGTTGGCTTGCGTACTATGGCGCTCTCTCAACTGTCAACTGATTTGGGTGACAAAACCAAGTAGTGTGAAGTATACTCATTTTTACAGATAATGCAGCGCTCTACTGTGCCACATATATCGAGTTACACTCCTTGCTCTGCTATTTCTATTTTATTCTTTGGCTAAAAATGTTGCTTTGAAAGCCATTTTTTTAGCTGCCGCAGTTGTCTATATGCCCTGCAAGGGAAATGCAAGCCTGATTCAGGGTTTACATATGCAAACCATAGCCTTTCCATTGGTCAACCAGCCCCAGTGTTTGACAAGGGCGCAGCTAGACACACTACACTCACTTTCATGGACAAAATGCAATACCGACCATTTTAAAACATCACTGGTTTACGGTGGAGTTCAAAGCCGTGTGTTAAAAGCTATGAACTGTGTCCCCCTTTGTCCTTTATGTTGAATTGATTGTGGGTGGATTACCTTGTCGCAGTGGTATGACATCATGCTATTTGTGTAGCTGACGCAGCTTTCACCATCCCAGCTGAGGAAACCAGATCAGGTGGAACTGAACTGCGTGCTGGAAACATCCTCAAATGGGGCCAGAGGTCATTTTTAGTCCACGGGCCACACTTGTTATTGAGTGACATGTATGATGCAATGGCAAAAAAAACGCAAATGCCACTCCGTCACAATTATGGTACACATGCACAAGTGCTGTGTGCTAAGATGTATTTATGACTTTTAAGAGTGTGTGCATGTCCTCTGCGGCTGCCGTGTTTTTATGTGTGGTTCCACAGGCCTGTTGTTTGTGGACTGGCATGGCACAAAGAGGCAGTTAGGCATGTGCCTAGGCACTGTGGGCAGAGGTTTGGCTCTCAGCCAGACTCACAGATGGCCCGAGTCTGTGTCTTCTCTTTCTGCGGTTTTGTTCTGCTCACACACACACACACACACACAAATCCTCTCTTTCTAACTCTTTTTTTCCTCTACACCACCACCTTCGTGCCTCCGCTGATGACGACAATCCATCGAGTAAACAGGGGGCGAAGTGGGGTTAAAGACACGAGCGAGTCTCAGGGAAATATGTCACTCTGTGGTCGTGGAATGCTTATGATGGCGCGCAAGAGGAGGCGTTGCGCTACACAACAAAAGGCCTCATTGATTCACAGTGCTTTTACTGCTTTTTATGTTGGCGAAAGTCGTCTTGTCTGTTTATTCTTCTGCGTGCATCGTGCACAGATTATTACGACGAGGAATAGCGTAAAAGAGTCATGTGGGTCCCATCTTGCTTTCACGTTCAGAAACTGCCACTTTCTCCTCACCGCCTTGTGGCTTTTCTGCCACATAACACAAAAGCCCTCTTTCTGCCAAGCACTATAGAGTTCAGCTCACCCATGGTACTGTTTGGGCCTTGATCTGGTCTGTCTTTCCACCACTCGGTGTGTAGGCGGGATGGTGATGGCTGCGTAAATAGTGTGCTGGTGTTATCCAAAACACAATTGGCTTTGAATACTGCCTTTGTTGCGATCCACACACAGTCGTGTACTTGGCAATAACCCTCTAGAACCTCACCATACCACACCAGCACGTTCCATAACTCAACAACAAAAAAACGGTGCAGAAAAGTGGGCAAATTTGGTACTCTTTGACAAAGTAAACGCAAGAAATTATAGTTTGTTACCAAACTTGTTACTAGACTTTTTTTTGGTCCCCATAACAAGTTTTGACAATGGAATCACAATAAATTACAATATTTCACCAATGGGAGTTGTAGGATTGAGCTAGACTTTCCTCTTTTGGTACTCTTAATGGCTTTTTACAATGGAAACACAAGAAATGATTGTATGTTATGACTCTAGGGGTAGGATGGGACTAGACTAGACACTTTTGGTACCTTTTTTTTTTTTTACACCTTTTGACAAGCAATTTTGATAGGTTGTGGATGGTGGTGGTGGGATGAAGCTAGACTGGTACATACCATTGCTTTAATGAATGTTGCAGTCACGTGGCTTTGGTGCATAATGGAGGCCAGCTGCTTGCACTGCAAACGTCAATCTCTTGTCAGCAGCACATCATTGCCAGCCGAAATATCATCATCATCATCATCATCAGTTCTTTCTCATTTTGGATGTTTAGACACACCAAATGATAAGCTTATGCGTAAGCACTGCAGATAGCGCTGCTTGTTGCATCCGCACTATAGATGTTGCTGTGCACCTACGCGATAAGCCGCGACTGTAAGAGAGAAGAGAGGAGGGGGGGAAAAGTACTTTGTTGATTTTAACTGCGGCGATAAGGTGCCGTGTCTGCGCAGGGCCCGCGCATTGACGTTGGTTCAGGATGTGGTAAGAATGCTGAAGGAGCCAAGTGTTTCACAACCGTCCTCAAAAGCTTTTTAACCCCCGCGCTGCCAACGTCTGTGAAATTTTTCGGACTTTCCCGGAGTCTGCGGCGGTGTTTGTCACCAAGCAGGGATGTGTAGTATTTGGTAAATAAACGGGAGCGAGCCCTCACATCCTGCCTTCATTCGGACACAGACACTGTCTCTCTTTCTTTGCCTCTCTGTTTGTCTCTGCGAGGGGGGCCCCTCTTATCACATGACCATTCTGTTTTTGTGCCGCAGTGTCGAGTGCAGCCGGCCATGAGAATGTGACTGGACTAACTGTCAACGTGACTCACCGTTAATCATATTTATTTACCTTTTTTGTGTCCTTTTAACGTCCATATCATTGACAGGCCTTCTTTAGGAGGTGAAGACGTTGAGCCAGGAAAGTAATTAGAGCCTGGGAACGACGTTTTAAAATGAATGAAATTCCTTTGCAGGGTAGACAGCCAGTGAGAATATGAAGCAAGTCTCCCCCTGCGTCTTTGCTGTAGTGCTTTTATGGAACGCTGGTATAAAAGCCTGCATGAATGGCTTTATGGTGTTTTATCTACCAGTGGGAACATGGGAAAAGAGGTTGCAGATCGGTCGCTCCTTGGTCGAGGACCAATTCACCTCTTCAGAAAGCGAGCGCAAGTGGAGTGCGTCAGAGTGGACGGCGATCTCGTAAAACACTCTGAACAAGTAGATTCCATCTAGTGCTTTTTGTATGTGGCCGCTCGTGCCAAACACACACAGGCCTGGTCCGAATCTACCCGCAGTTGAGGCTTAGCACACAGTTACTGGAATGTGCCGTCCCGCACGGCAGAGTGCTGCAAGAGGTCATATAGCTCCCAACGAAGCCTTCTGTTTCTCATGTCTGAAACTGTGAATTTACATGCACGCGGCGTGCACGCCGTCACAAGAATAACAGTTGTCTCTGACTCACAGTGAAAAAGCACCTGTGTGAGAATTCTGCAACAGGCACTGTACGCTTGACTAGCATTGAAAGATGACAGGAAGCTTGTTTGACACATGCACTAAGAGCTTTTATTTCCCCCATAAAATGTTGTATGTACAAGACAACTGCTGTTTCTATTGGTTAAAGACAGATATTCAACAGAACAGGATTTCACTTCTGCTCCAGCGAGGTCATTCCAGTTCACGTTTTCAGCCCTTTGGGATATTGTTAGCATCTATTTAACCATAACAGACAGCCATTTTCTGACAAGAGAAGCCCTGGGGGTACTTTAATAGTCAGAGGTTTTTAACGCCATGTGACCCCAGTACCCTCACCCCCTCCCCCAGCCGTCCCTGACCTCAGAAACCTGAGTATCGCAACCCCAGGCGGAGCGGATGAGCTGAGATAAGAAACAGAGCCACATGTAAACGAGGTTTCATGGAATTGCAGCGTACACAATGGACACACTCATGTGAGGATTATGGAGACGAGGCTGCGCTCCAAACCGCTCCAGGGTTTTGGTGATTTTTTTTTTTTTTTTTTTTTTTTCAGAAGGAACTCCACTAACATGAAGTGTATAATTATTAATAGTCAATTTTATAATCAGGTTATTATCCACCACTCATTAGAGCCACGATTATAGCATACCTACTTGTTCTGTTGGCAGTTTGTACATACTCTTGTGAAAAATAGTTTGTACTCCTGAACTGGTGCGCACAAAAGTTTAGAGCCTTATGAAATCGATTAGATTTTTTTTCCCCAAATTCCATTTTTTACCTTATAGACTTACTTTGCCAGCATGCGTACCTTTGTGACAGTAAATAAAATGTCCGTTAATTAAATGTAAAAATCCTTAGTTATTTCCCAGTATTTCAAAAAAGGATGTAGCTTGGCTAGCTTTTCGAATCGGATGTCATCCACAGACACAATGCTACAAAATCCTCAACAAATTAATGCTTGTGGTTAAGAAAGACGGAGTCCTCAATGCAATTCCAATTGCATTATTAATAAATAATATAGATAATAAAGACATTTTTTGTGACACCGTTGTTTTGGTTACACAATTAGACAGTATGTGGCGAGCAATACTCTTATTTTGAAGGCTGGTTGTGTGTGTTGAGTGTCTATTGACGGTTAAGACGAGCTGGGAGCAAGAGTAAAACGTCCTTATTTCACTCAGAGCTTGCACGGCGTCAGTGCGTAGCATGTTGGCCACACGGTCAGGAGATCGGGAAGATCTGGGTCCGATTCTCCGTTGGGCATTTCTGTGTGGAGTTTGCATGCTCTCCCCGTGCGTGCGTGGGTTTTGTCCGGGTACTCCGGTTTCCTCCCACATTCCAAAAACATGCATGTTAGCACAACTCTAAATTGTCCATCGGTATGAATGCGAGTGTGAATGTTTGTTTGTCTACAGTATATGTGCTCTGCGATTGGCTGGTGACCAGTCCAGGTTGTACCCCGCCTCTAGCCTGAAGTCAGCTGGAATAGGCTCCGGCATACCCGCGACCCCAGTGAGGATAAGCGGCATAGAAGATGGATGGATGGCATTAACAAGCGGTGAAACACTGCACATACACCGCCGCATTACCATGCTCTGCTAAACTAAGCTAACCTCGCTAGCTTCCATTCACGCTCTGCAAAAGAGGTTTGTTTGTTTGTTTGTTTTTTTGCTAGCTTTTGCCGGTATTTGAGGTTGTGATGACCTGGTGTTTGTGATGAGATTCCGCCACGATTGAGCGGTCCGCCAGGGAAATACTTCCCCACACAAATGTTCCCTCTCCTCACAATGACAGCACTTCATTCACATTATGTCAGTTTCCGAGAGATTCCACGTTTAACAGTGTGTTCTGTTTTTATTGGCCAATTCCGTGATTCTGTCCCAAGAAAAGAGTTAAAATTCGTCAAAAGATGCACCCAACCCCTATTACTTTTGCTGATCAATCCACCACATGTGGGTGCTGCTATTAAACACCAAAGTTTGACTCCATAAGTTGGATTGACTTGAAATTTCTCACACAGCCCAATGCACTCTACAAAACAACAATTTTAGGCGAATTGCCGCAAAATTTGGTCCACACCTGCAGGGCGCTGACAAACGTGCGTAAAATTTGAGCAAGATTGGTTGAAAAACATGGCCGCCATCATGCCAATTTTGCAGGTGTGCCCATAATTAATTGACTGATTCCAATTTGTAAGGATATCTGTATTACATACTGTATATGCTGGCATGTCTTCTAACACATTTTGACCACAACCTATAGGGGGCGCCACAAATATCATTAACACACATGAATACTTGATTTTGAACCAATTGAAGATCAGTGCAATATGTCTGGCTACATCCAAATGGCTCATGATGCTTCTAAAAAAAAATATTTAGTCTCTTTTCAACAGTGGCCAACACACAATTGATCGGGCGCGCCGATATTTATAATGACCTCATTCCAGTGTAGTCCGGCGAATTATCTTTTTCCATTCGACGTCACCCATGGAGTGAAAGGAGGTCACTGGCCAACAGATGGGAAGAAATTTTAATCCCGCGTCGTTCCATGCCAGAGGCTGTGGGTCAAATGTAAACTGGCAACCAACGCGCCTCACTAGTGACGCCAAAGCGATAAGTCACGCAAGCTGCGATTCATATGGCAGCCTCGTTTGCACACAAGCGGAACAGTTTTTCACGGTCAGGCGTTGTTTGGAAATTGACACTATGGCTGCATAAGCACTTATCGAGACATCATAGCGGGGGGTGGGGGGCTAATATAATGAATGAATTAATCAGAAAAGAGCACGCGATGGAGGATGTCCAGCATGTTTTGTTCATGTGGCTGACATTTTGTCCCCGGACATTCACAGGGGAAACTTTTCACACGCCCGAATCAGCTGTTTCCCGAGCTACCAGCGATGACATCTCAGATATCATCGCCACTGTCTGCAGCCAGAGAGCGACTTTCGGTTGTTAAGCCGCTGCACCGCCACACCTTTGTGTAACGACTATGAGTGCGGGCACAGCACCACCTTGTCCAAACAGTGCATTGATGCGCTTTGTTTTGCATACCTGCTTTTTGAAGTGTGGATGCACGGACTGAACAAAATGTCCACAAACACACAGTGCGTGTACTCAGTGTACACAACACATGCTTGGATTATGTAATTGTAGCTAACCTCGAGGTTCATAAACTTAATGAGATGATGAGCTAAAATGAAATGCGAGCAATGTTTTTTTTTTTTTTTGTGGTCGCAGTGATCCTGTTAGGTAACATTTGCACTTGCATCACTTCCAAACCACATTGTCCCAATGTCATTTTACAAACATGCTTGCACACAATCTACACAATGTTCACACCAAGCGGCGGTGCTGTGTGTGTAAACACGGAGGCCTATTGACACAAAAATACGGTGTTGCGGATGACCCACCCCAAGTGGAGCTGTTTGCTCGTTGGTGAAATATTAGCTTTGTATTGATCGCTGTTATGATCTCAGTGGACACACGTTGTCGGGGCGTGAAGGAGACTTTCACTAATCCTCGGGACATGAAGTAATGAATATACGAGCAAGTTGTGTTTGTGTTCGGTATAAACCGTTGAATGCTAGCTGAAGGTGAACAGACCCAGTGCCATGCCATGTTGGATGTATCCACATCCACCGCTTACATCGAATTGAAATGTGTTACCGTTTTATGTGCAACATGGCCACTTTTGCTTACATGACATCTTCTTGGATGCTGACAATTTTCCGGGATGTGTCGCACTTATTTTTGTAGTTAGGCTTGTCCTGCAACTTATAGTCAGGTGCGATTTTAAATGTCAAAATGTATACCGTAATTTCCGGACCATAGCGCACCAGTATGCAGCCGCACCCACTGAATTTAAAGAAAAAGGGGGAAAAAAAGAGCCGCAGGTGTC
Source organism: Dunckerocampus dactyliophorus (assembly GCF_027744805.1). Classification (NCBI taxonomy): domain Eukaryota; kingdom Metazoa; phylum Chordata; class Actinopteri; order Syngnathiformes; family Syngnathidae; genus Dunckerocampus; species Dunckerocampus dactyliophorus. Next base: position 11,635,896 of record NC_072839.1, on the reverse strand, counting down.
CATGTCGGAACCATGGGATATTTTATACACAGAAAGATGAATTAATTTCATTAAATAAATGCTTTTTTGCTGAACAGTGCGTGTAAGACAGCTGGTTAAACGTTAGCCTACCAGAAAAGTCATACATCGTTGTCCTCCTAAAACCACTAGTCGTCCTCTTCAAGTGTTGGAGCCGAACAGCCCCAGAATTCCCTCAGCAGACCCTGCTGGTCTCTCTCCTTCTTTTCTTTGTCGCTACCAGTGTCACCCCTCGCCCCAAGGCAAACCAACCCCCGAACCTGTGCTGTCCTCCCCAGCACGCAGCAGTCTATCCCCCCGAAACCCAACGGCGACAGTGGACCTCCCGACACGGTGTGTATATATATATATATGTAATTTAACTAGGGATGCTCAAATAAGCGGTTTACCGATACCGTCGTGTGTCATTTTTTAGCTTGATTGAAACGTAACACATATGATATAATTGAATAACATTTAATTAATATACACAAATACTGTATATATAATTGTGTTCTGTCATTCATCTTTGTGTTCATAAAAAAAAGCAAAAATTGACATATTTCACACATTAGAAAAAGTTAATCGTGATGAATTAATTTTAAAACTGATTAATTTGATCAAAACGTCAATAATTTGACAGCCCGAGTGTGCGCTACACTGCATGAGCCCAGTGGAATACATTGTGGCCGTCGACAACTGCGCTTTCCTAGTTGTCTATTTTTGGCTCCATTGGAAGGATAACAGGAGCCCCGCGGCTCAATCATCAGCCAATCAGGTAGCGCCGCTGAGTCAAGTGTCCAGTCATGTAGGCTTTTTGTGGAAGGGGAAACCCTACACTTGGGGGGAGCCCCAGAGGAGGCGGGGGGACAGGCCTAGAGTGCAGCCAGGACGTGTGTAGACAGCGCTTGAGTGTAACCCCAACCTCCAGCAGGTGTGTGTTGACAGAGCAAATAGACAAGAACACATACACACAAAATATCACAGTGGCCACTGCTGCCCCTCGGCCGGTGCCGAGGGATGCCGTCAGCGCGAGACTGCGGCACGTGACATAGCAGCCATCCATGTCTGGCGTCGTGTCTCTGTGACAAGGTCAACAGGAGCACGCTGACTCTTAAGTCAAAAGAAACTTGACAGTCTGTACTTTCAGAGAGGGAGGCCGTAAAAGGGAACAGAAACTTTCATGGCTGGGCTAAATCTGCTTGGGAAGTACCCACAATAGTACTCGTAGGCCCCGTATTATAGTGGTTATGAAATAAATCTCCACATATTGGGAGCGTTTTGCCCAAAATGTTGTTCAAAATCTCACCTTGACGCTAGAATTTCTGCACTTTTAGTCAGCCTGGGAACATGCTGTATTGTGTGTCTGTAGCAGTAATGCTAATGTACTGTTTGTCCATGCTGAGTGTGTGTGTTCCTCCAAGAAGCGCTATTGTGCACTTCATCCACTTTTTACATGCGCACTGGAACTCAGTCTAAATCTTGTCCAACATAACAGATGCCATATATGTTGTGCTTTCCATCCCTTTACCACCTTTTACGCATCAAAGGCCCACAAGGGGTTATATATCCCTAAATCAGCAAGTCCTGATGATTCGGAGCCTTTTTTCTAGAACTTTCCACATCTCGAGAATGAGTTAGAACGGAAGACTACGCCATGTGCGGCTCACGCACAGCCACGGCGCTCAACACCACTGTCGTGACCATCATTAAGGATCCATCCATCATCAGACTAGGACTTTATTTTTGTGTTTAAATCGTGTCTGCCCTTTTTAAAAGTGCAAAGCAAACTTGTTTCTGCTACTTTTCTGTTTGTCCTTGATTATAGGGTGTAATGTATATGAATGCTGCTTCTGATGCTTTGCACGCCTTGCACTCTGTTTAGCATGTTGCGTTTTCTCGCAAACTGTAACCCGCTGACCCATCATTGTGTCCTAGACTTTCGATTGGGCTGATCTTATCTGTCATTTTGGAGACTGAAGCACTGCGGTACTTCTTTTTTGTTTTGTTTTTTTCATCACAGCTACAATTTCTGCTCTCCAGACCTTCTTCTGCTCCCTGTGACCAGAGCTCGCTATGAACCGGGGGAAAAGGCTTTTGCATTCGCAGAACCTTTTTTTTTTTTTTTAAGTTATTAATAAAATGACCTAACAGCAACATCATGCTAGGTTAGTCTAGTCGCGGAAGAAAAACAAAATGACCAAGTCGAATAGCCCACGTCTGTAGCTGACAGTTGGCAGGCTTTTATATTTTTGTTTGTTTTGTTTTGTTTTAATGTGTAGCGAAGCCTAATGGGACACTTAATATTTATAGACTGTATTTTATTGAAGTATGTGTTGTAAGGAGGCGGGTTCACATCACGTTTGGTCTCTCATGGCCCGATAAGGGCGGTGTGAGTGCGGTATCAGGCAGATGATACAGAGTTGCAACACGTTTATCAGTGTTTATACACACACACACACACACACACACACACACACACAAGAGATTACATCCCAACTGTCGCAACATTGCACCTACCCACCCTGTTATTAAGCTCTAAACTGGACACATTGAGAGTGTTTTATTTTTACAACCCACTTGATTTGTCTTTTGTTTATGTGTGTTTACGCAGAGACGTGGGGCCATCTCCTATGACAGCTCGGACCAGACCGCGCTGTACATTCGTATGCTGGGTAAGCGCTGGTGTACACAAACACGCACACTGTGGCTTGCAAACACAGTAGGGTGGGAATAGGATGGCTCCGCATGGAGCGGAGAGAGGAGGGTCGAGTGAGATTATGGAAAGACGCATCTTAAAAGAGCATATTCACTCAATCCTGCTGTGCCCTTTTGGTAATCTTTCCATCACAGTCGGCTTATGTGACGTCCCTTGATTGCACTTTAGCCAAAAAAAAAAAAAAAAGCCAGCATTTATGTTCATGTGTTCATTCATGTTTGTGCATACTGTGTTTTTACTGTGGCAGGTTGAAGTAAATGCGTGCTTGCCTCCATCACCCTCAGACCGCTTGTGATAATATGATTGGAGGCTTTCCGTTGTCCAAGGAAGTTGTTTGCTACCATGATTGCAGTGACCACCGTCCTACCTGGAGTGAACCAGGAGAAGATGATTTACTGTATTAAACGGCTATAGATTGCGGCCTTTTTGGTAGCTGCTGCACAAATTCAATATAAAATAAGTATGAAATGTTAAAAAAAAAAAAAAAAAAGTACTGATTAATATGGAACCTGAGCCATCCAAGGTAGTATACATTGTTCTGCTTCATTATGTTTTGTGGCAAATTCACTGTAATTTAGTTGAAAACAAACAGACAATTGATCAAATGAATAGATCGCTTGACTATTGTCCCCCCCCCCAAGAAATTTTTTAATAAGAGCTAGTTGTTATGTATTATGTGCATTATCATGTTATCTTCATTTAACATTATTTAACTTGGTGTCATTTTAAAAAATGCATTCCTACAAATAAGGGCCTCCCCACTAATAAATACCTTGCCCCAAATTAACGGCAGGTACTTTCTGTAGTTGAGTAATTCCATTTAGATATGTAGATATACACCGTAGGTCCTCAGTTAGTGCCCTCCGCTGTAAAAAATCACTGGGTTGTACCCTCCACTTAAATCAACGCCGCACCTCAAATAGACACCTCCATTTCTCCCCATCTCAGAGCAAAAATAATTATGTATTATTTTAACAATGTTATCGTAAAGATGTGTATTCGGTTATTTGATATCATTTTAAAAATGCATTCCTTGTACTTTCTGCAGGTGAGTAAATAGAATTTCTGGATTTGGAATTAGTATAATAAAACAGTATATTTAAAAAAACTATTAAAAGAAGACCCCACCAGGCCAATGACAAAATATGGCATCCATTGTTTTGGGGGCATTTTTGTTGATGAGATGGTGTTTGCAGGAAATGAGAGAAGCAACAAAAGACACATGCACAAACAAAGACACACATGCGTCACAACTGTTGGGTCTAATGTGCGGTGGCTATACAAAGAAGCTCTGAATGGATTTGTGTAGTCTTCACTTGAGATACACAATGTTTACCTTCCAGTTGTTGATGCGTGTGAGGCAACAGCTGTGTGTGTGTGTGTGTGTGTGTGTGTGTGTGTGTGTGTGTGTGTGTGTGTGTGTGTGTAGCCTCTATAATCATTTTGCTGGGCCAAGCAAGTATGATGACGCGCTTTCGTACGTCACCAGCACAAAGCATCTGTCTTTGTGGACGCCTTCTATTAAAGTTGAGCGTGAGCAGAGGCACGCTAATGCAGGTCTGTGTCAGCCCGCCATGTTGACGCACATCGCTCAGGGATGACATGACCTACATCCACCCCTCTAATGCACCGCGGATGGGGGCGAAAAACCCTGCGACGCGCCAAATGTGCAGTAATCACGCAGTCAAGTGTGCGCACGTGCCGAGGCCGAGCACATGCGTCCTGCAGATGGGACTGATGCACGCACGCACGCATGAATTCATGGCCTCGGGCTGCATGAATTGTGTTGGATTTATGATTCACACGTGCAGCGGCGCAGATTAGACACGCATTCCTTCATGACGACAATTGTAGGGCATCTTTACACAATAGCTTGGATTGTAACTCTTAGTTTCTGGTATTTTGCTAGGAGCTTGTGTAGTATTTAAAGAGCTGTTTGCAAGTAAGTAACATGCTGCATGGGGGTCCACACGTGTATGTATGCATATATGAGTGTGAGTGATTGCTGCCACTGGAGTGTAACGCAATCAGAAGTGCCATGCTGGAAACACACCACTATCCAATGATTAGGTACACCTGGATACAACCAATGTTTTTGTCACACAGCAGCAGCCCTGTGATGAGCATTCATAGTTCTATCTGGGTTTACAATCACCTTTCTGTGTCCTGCTAGCCAAGCTTGGTTACATTGCATGCCCAGGGTCTTGTCCGTCCCCTCCTCTTGTGTGTATGTGTGTGTGGGCTACACATAAGTAACATTTTATACACGCAGTAATATAAAGTCTTGTTTGAGTTTCCAAAAATCACATCTTTGGCTTGTTCTCCTTCACTGCCACAATGGTGGGGGTTTACCACAATAAGGGGATAGAGCGCCAAAGTCCCAATCCACTTTTGAGGGCTCGGTTTAAGAGGGTTTATTTGCTTAATTCAAACATGACGGAGTGGTTAGGGTGGGGGTGGGGGGTTGGGGTTGAGGTGCTGTGTTCTGTCTAGTGTGAAGCTGGAATACAGCAGTTTGTTTCAACACAAAACAAAGCTTCATTATTGTGTTCGCAGCTTCCATGAGGGCTCACCGCCATTTATTTCCTCCCCTTTTCCTTCATTTTAATGTTATAGGAGATTTTAATGTATTTCGCTGCATTGTTTGGTTAGCTAGCAGAATTGAGCAAAAAAAGGCAAATGGAAGTATGAACCAGGAAGTAGTCTCATTAGATAACAAATACACAGATATGATGTATAAATTAGCAAATGAAGGTCTCTACTGATACTTTAAAATGTAACTGAATTCCTGTATATCCTCACGTAGCAACCAAAATGAATTTCTGAGTGCATCGTCCCAAATCCACACCTTCCTGTCAGGAAAATTATATGTTGCATTCAGCAGACCCTCCGGGATTTTGCGGTGCTGCGATGGCGCCAGTTCGCACACGTTCAACTAATCCCCGCAAATTATGCGCAGCCTTGCAACATTGTTGAATCCCCTCAACTTCCCTGCGCGTTTCGGCCAACCATTGTCATTTTCGCCAGTCGAACTTGTTCTTGAGCAATGCTCATGCATATCAACTGTCTAACCAATCAAATGCGTCCCTGCCTTGCACACCCACATCCTCACTTACCAACCGACTCACTGATGGGAATGTCCCCTGGTGGTAATACAACTGCCAACATAAATGTTCGTTGATTAAAACATTGGAAAAAAAAATAGGGATGCGCCGATCGATTGGCCGAATAAACGCTCACCTGTGGCACAGGTGCAGTTTAGTGTCCCCTCCCCCTTTCCTTCACACTGCGAAGGTGTAAGGCAACAAACCTCAAACAAACATGTCTGCCGCGTGGAACTTTTTACACGATGTGAAAATGGATAACAGCATTCCGCCGGGTTTTTGAGGCTCACAGCAAAGAATGAGAAGAAGGCAACCGATGTCGACGTCTGCCACCTGGCGCTACTGCCCATGTGTATAACAAAGAAGCCCGTTGTACATGTAGTACATCTCATAAACGTACCGTTAGAATTTTTTGGAGGTGTGCGTCAAGCTTTGTCGCTTACACCGGCGCCATGACGCCGGAGAATAACAACGCCTTCAACCTGAAGTTCACAGTGAAGGTAAAAAAACGACGAACTAATTCTGTGAGTGAATCAGGCCCCAATAAAATCCAGAATAATATACCATGTATATTTATGATGATGTGCGATACCAGTCAAATGTTTGGGGACAATTTGTCATTATACTGAATGAGAATGTGTGTCCAAACTTTTGAATGCTCCGGGATACTATAATGAAAGTATCAAGTGTAGAAAAAATGGTAATGTAATATTATTTGATACTATAAGAGGCCTCCTCCCAAATAAATGCCATACCTCTTAATATAAACACCTGGTTCGCTCTGTAGTTCATTCAGTAAATGTTGTGCTTGTCTCCTGCCCCATGGCAGCACCCATCATTGTGGCTCTGTCCATCAAATACATATCCTCAAATCTATATGCTCCTGTATATTTGACTTCCTGCATCCACACACACACACACACACACACACCTCTCTGTTGGAAGTGCATGAGCCTCGAGGAAATAAGTGCCAATTTCTTCCAGGAGATGTGAGAGTGAGAAGTCAGGTTGGATTTGAACCGGAACGACGAAGCTCCCATCCATACCTGTGCATCGACTTCCGAAACCTTCACAGTGAGTAGGAGCCGCCGCCGCCGCTGCTTCTCGATGGCGTCCCTCTTGTGCCGCCCCCACCCCCTGCACCTCCCCCATCACACACTCATGATGATAAAGCCAAAGGTGTGCTTTTTCTCTGACCCCATTTTACCCCAAAACCTTGTCAATGACATCACATACCTACACAGACACATTTGCGCGAGACCCGCCTCATGCTGCTGTGTTTCCAGCTTGCAGCCACAATTGATTCAGACATGCTGCTTTTGTGCAAGTGTGTGTGTGTGTGTGTGTGTGTGTGAGAGAGAGAACACTGACAAAGCAGGTCTACTGCAGACAAAAAGGCTTACAAGTGGGCGGCTGTGTCAGCACCGGAGCCTTTGCGTATCGCTGACCCGTGTGACCCTCCGAGCTCATGAATTTTGCTAACAGTCCTCGTGTATTAATGCAATCCTAGTTATTGTTAATAGCTATATTTGTGTGTGTGTGTGTGTGTGTGTGTGTGTGTGTGTGTGTGTGTGTGTGTGTGTGTGTGTTTTTGCATAGCACGCCTCAGCTGCGGGTCCACGCCGCCAAGCTCCACCCCCGAGAGGAGGGTCCGCAGACTGCTCAGCCTCCAGAGATACCTGCACTCGTCTCGCCTGCTGCGGGGAGCTCCCCAGCAGATCCCCTTACCTATCCTGGATGAAGACTACACTGGACAGGCCCGAGTACGGCGCAAACACACTTTTGCAATAAGAGTGAAACCCCTCCTCAATATACAATCTTTGCTCATCACGGTGCCTTCTTGTTTTGTAGTGCATGCTGGAAAAAGTCGGGAACTGGAATTTTGACATTTTCCTCTTCGATAGGTTGACCAACGGTATGTGAAATGTGAGAAACTTGAGTGATGCATGCAGACAGTATCCTGCTGGCGCCACCTATTGGCTGCTTGGCACATAATTCACAATGAACGCCCCAATGCACGAGCCCCCGTGTGTTAAATAGTGTGTTTTTACTTGGTGTGTATGCCCTGTAGAGTTTACTGATGCAACAGAAGCTTCCTCTAAATCATAACCACAAACCAGGAAAAAAAATACTTGTCAACATCCTTGATGAGATAGGACAGAAAAGAGATGGCAGACAACAAAGGCTCCATTCATTCTTGTTATTTTTAAAAACTAGTGAATTCCCCACTCCAGGGTTAAAAAAAAAAATAAAAATCTACACACACACACACACACACACAGTGTTTTACATGTTGTCGTTGGCTCATGTTGTGTTGCAGGAAACAGCCTGATCACTTTAACCTTCCACCTGCTGAACCAGTATGGCCTGGTGGAGCTCTTCCAGCTGGACATAGTCAAGCTGTGGCGGTTCCTGGTCATGGTCCAGGAGGACTACCACAGCGACAACCCCTACCACAACGCCGTGCATGCCGCCGACGTCACGCAGGCCATGTACTGCTACATGCGTGAGCCCATGGTGAGATGCAAACAGACCTGATTCATGTCCAGCCTTGATAACGAGCGAAGGTGTTTATGTTGTGGTTGAGTGCAGCTGGCCAAGTCTTTGACCTCCTATGATATCCTGCTGGGACTGCTCGCCGCTGCCACACATGACCTGGACCATCCCGGGGTCAACCAGCCTTTCCTCATAAAGACTGACCACTATCTAGCTTCACTCTACCGGGTAAACACAAATCTGCGTTGTTTATTTTGTCCCGAGTGCATTTGACTCTTCTAGTTTAAAGATCCCGTATTGTACTATTTTTCAACAAATGGAGAGAGGTCCCACAATAATGTGTGTTGTCCAAAATATAGCCTTGATGCTGGAATTTAGCTTTTAGTAAGCCTGACTGGGAACAACACCATTTTGTGTGTCTGTCGCTTTAACGTTAATGAGGTGTGTTTGTCCACAGTGTGTCTCCAGTGCACTTTTATTTACTTCTTACATATATACTGTAACACTAACATAATAGATGCCATAATTACATACATAAGGCGTGGGACAGGAGGACACACACAAATGTTAGCGGAGCTCTGTGAGCTACAGTGCTAACATTACACTCACATTTTAACAACAATGTCATGCATGGCCCGTGGCTGCTTTTTTATAGGCCCTGAAAATACAATTAAACATGAAAACAAAAAAAACAAAGGGAAAAAGGGCAGTGATTTTACAAGAATAAAGTTCAAATATTACCGAAACAGTCATAATATTTAAGAGGAAAAAAGTTGTAAAGGGCAGAAAAAGGTGTAATTCTACAAGAACAAAGTTGTAATATAAGGGGAAAAATTACATTTTAGACACAAAGTTGAAATATTAAAGGAATTAAGTTATATAAAGTTGTTGTTTTTTAATGTCGTAATATTATGAGAAACAAAACAAAAGAATAAGGTTCCAATTTTTGGAAAATTAGGTTGGGAAAATATTCACATCATGGGAAAATAGATTACGAGCAGAAGTTGAAATATTTGTAAAATTACAAAAAGAAAAACAAGCAAAAAAGTGTGACTTAAGGTAAAAAATTTCATCATAGGCTGTTTTTTCTTAAAATATACATCATTTTTTATACCTACATGGGCTGGTTTACAAAATGTAAAATATCAAAGTGGCCCCCACGTCCTTTCATTTTCCAGTATGCAGCCCTGGAAAAAGTTTGGACACCCCTGGCCTCAAGAAAAACATGATACAAAACATGAAAAAAAAGAAAATAACCTGAAACTTACAGCTCAGCGTCTGTAGCATAGTTTGGCAGGGTTCATTTTGTGTTGTCTAGCGAAGCCTGAGGTTGGAGGGTTTTTTTCCCTTAACTTCAAGAGTGAGGTAGATGATTGATGCTCATAAACGAGCTCTACAGACAAAGCAGACCTTTTTAATTAACGTATGTCGGCACGTTTTCTTGTTTCTTCCCACACAAAGAATACCTCAGTTCTGGAGAACCACCACTGGAAGTCGGCTGTGGGGCTGCTCAGAGAGACAGGGCTCTTCTCTCACCTGCCCGCTGAAGACAGGTCAGTTCTCTTAACCTCCATGACGATCCCCGTCCATCACAATTGCAGTGTTCCTCTTTAAACTAAGCTTTGTGACCCCCCACTCAGCTTGAGCATGGAGAGGGAGCTGGGCTCTTTAATCCTGGCCACCGACATCAGCAGGCAGAACGACTACCTGTCCCGCTTCCGTTTGCGCCTGGACCAGGGCAACCTGTGCTTGAGCAACGCCAACCACCGCCACTTTGTCCTGCAGGTGCTTCCTCACGTCAACCACCGCCCCTTGCCCAACTGCTGGTTCTCATTCTGGTGTTTCCTGCCTTTCCAGATGGCTCTGAAGTGTGCCGACATCTGTAACCCCTGCAGACCCTGGGAGCTGAGCAAGCAATGGAGCGAGAAAGTCACCAATGAGTTCTTCCAGCAAGGTAACACCGCTTTTTCTCCTTGTCTGTCGATTTTCTTGTCTCACCTCACACTCTTGACTCGGTTTATTGTTTATGCAGGCGACATTGAGAAGAAGCACAAACTAGAAGTCAGCCCACTTTGTGACAGAGAGGTGAACACAGTCGGCAACATTCAATTAGGTAAGTAGTTAACTTTGAACACCACTCGTCTAATAATGACAAAACTTTCAAAATATTGTGACCACAACCCATATCCTTTGTGTTTTCATCCTTCCCCCAGGCTTCATGACGTACGTAGCAGAGCCGCTGTTTGCAGAGTGGGCCCGTTTCTCTGACACGCGCCTGTCCCAGACCATGCTGGGTCACATGGGGCTTAACAAGGCCAGCTGGGGCGCCCTCCAGCAGCAGGAACAAAGCTCAGCTGCCGGCGAGGAGGCAGAGCCTGGCGCCACCGCCACCGGAGGAGGAGGAAGAAGCAGCTCCAAAGACATACCTCAGGGAAGCGGAGTATCCTGACGCTCCCTCGTCTGGGTTTGGCCACACAATGCAGGGAGCGTGCAGGGCGTCCACAGCCACATCTTTTTTCTTTTCCACTTCCCATCTTGATAAACCACTGATTTTATTTAATTTATTTAAGTTTTAATTCCTCCTTTTTGTTTGGACATAGAGCAATACATAGATACCTCATTTTGGCTCCTGCTGTAATTTCTTTTACTTGCTTATTTTTATTTATTTATCCTGGGTTTTTTTTGTTGTTTTTTTTGGCATTATACTGCCTGAAGCCACTGGATTTGAAAGCAGTATGGAAACTTTCATAAGTGCCATTTTGACAAGCCGAGTATTGAGTGATGCCACGTTGTTTGTATCGAAGATTCTTCCTCACCTTTTTTTGTAAAAAACAAAGCGTGACAAGCCCAAGTCGTTTTGCTGCCTCTACTAAGACTGTTTACGCTTTTTCTTCTTTCTCTCCCGCGGCGGCTTCACACTTTTGCCTTGGAAGCACAAATGTGAAGAAGCGTTGTTGAAGCCATGAGCAGAACCTTACACACACACACACACACACACACACACACACACACACACACCAGATGCCATAAGTACTCCCGATGATGGGGCGTGCAGAAGACACTCGGCGATGAAGCTGGACGATTCTTCCACTCCGGCAGATTGCATCTCACCTGAAACAAGTCGCTCAGGGTTCCGCCATGAAGGAGAAAGAGGAAAGGGGTGGGGGTTAGGTTGTTTTGTGTCCTTCGTGGCTGCATGCAAGCAGTCCGACTGCTCCGTGGATGCCTTAGAACTATGCACAAACCACGCTAAGTGACCAAACCAACTCCTGTTCCCATGAATGCATGGCGTGCTTGTCTTTGAATGCACTGTCCTTCCATCCCTTTTGCCTTCTTCTGTTATTAATATTGTTAGAACTACTCCAGTTAAACATTCCATTTTGTTTTGGTTTCATCTTTTTAAATTCTGTACAGCGGCACAACTCCACCTTTTTCAACAGGTGCTTTTTTTGTTGTTGTTACTTTAGCTGATTTGTATTTGGCTGTTAAAGTGCTGTAAGACTGTTGATGAAACTGTTTACAATTTGTCCCGACAGCCATTTTTTTGGAGGAAGACTTGAGTGTCGAGCCAGATTTTGTAAAGGGCTTTTTGCTCTTTTCGACTTTTTGATACATGCCTGTTGTAGTTACCTTTTGGATGAATAAAAATCCTGTTGTTGACTAAAATGTTGGGAGTTGGTTGCTCGAGTCAAAAATACTCGAATATACCCTAGCTCCAATTTGTTGATCTTTCTGGGGCGGGGCTTTCAAATGCATTTTTGACCCTGATATCGACATCAAATCCCTTAGTAGTGACAGGCAACACCCCAACTTGGACTCATGCGATGCCAAGTTAAACCGTGCTTTGCATCACTGATCCCGATACCAGTCTACTGTCAACACCATAATTGCTAATGTTATTTTTTATGGAATACAAGAATACATACTTAACCAACAAGTAATGGGACGTTGACAAGGCAAACACAATAGGTTGCCCCATTATTTTATAAGTGGCACTAAAATGGATACTTGCAATAAGAAGCGGAGGGAAAAGTAGTTCCTGCCAACAATATACTGTATGTGATTGACATTTATTGTAACTGCTTCTCTCCAACACACATCTACTCCAAACGTCTCAAAATAGTCATTGTAACTTTAGTATCAGTACAAGTACCAAAAATCTTGACGTAGCATCTATATAGGTATTGTATCAATCCGCCCATCACTACTCCATAAAAGTAGTACTCCACTAGTCCATGAAAGTAATTCTTTACGTTAACGTTGTTTAATAACGTGAGAAAAGAGCCTATCAAACTCGACTTATTGTGTTGAAACAGGTGACAGATGAAGTCTACGAGTGATGTAAGTGGTACAATTTTGCACAGCAAATCCAGCATTTGTCACTCAAGTACTTGCTAGCGACATAAATTGCTAGCATTGCTAACATTCACACGCCGTGGTAATTTATCAGTTTTACGTAACAAAGTATTCATTTTAAAAGAGTTAAGTTATAAATATGCTTCCAGACACTGTTATTGAGGGTGTAAGAAAGGTCGACACACAGTAAAAAGCGGGAAAAAAACGTATTTCAGCTTAAAGCTGTGCTGGGTGCTAAGTATGCACGCTTTGAAAGATTTTTAACTCCGCAAAAACACACACATGCACACGAAGTCTGGCAGTCTGCTTTTATTCAATATTTGATTTGAACAGTATTTCACCGAAAGGACAACATCGTGAACAAATGACGCGATACTGATGTCATTCTTTTCCCTCATAAAAGCTAATAAAAGCATTATTGGCCTGACACTCCTGTATGTGCATAAATAACCAAAGCTCACGTGACTCGGTGGCGGTTGACAGTTAAAATTGTCATCAATATTTGCTTTCACATCACTCTGTCTACTTGACGTTCAAGGCAAATGAGGTATTTGGGAAAGGATTAATAAGAGAATGTTTGGCATTGATTCTTGGTCTCGTCGTCCTCAACTAATGGCCTAAACAGATACATCTAGCACCTATAAACTATTTCTTATTAGTGTTTTAACATAAATAACAGTTTACCACTGGTGAGAAAGTGCTCTCTTCAACAACCAAACTTAACAGTTGAGAATAGTGTTGTGAAAAAACAACGAGGAACACTGAGATTTTAAAAAGCTCTATAACTTACAAAGTGCACGACGACATGAACAGAATGATAGAGCAGCCTCATTCCCTTGTGCTTCCACAAAATAACACGCGCACATTTGCCAGTAAGCTCCATTCAGACAAACGTCCGCTTTCCAGTTGATCTCAGCATGTGCTGCCCAAACTGTGGACAACAGACAAAATGAAGAAGACAACTAAGAACATGTCACGTGAAAATGCTGCCAAGTGGATGGTTGATGTCATGTTGAGACAGGTTGTTATGAGTGGGTGTCATTGTAGATTAGATGTGATGAAGTGAGCAGTGAACGTCGCTCACCAGAGGGGTTTGAACTGGACGTTTCACTTCCTGGTCGGGCAGATTGAAGGCGTCCTGGTCATCCCGGCCGCTGTCATGTCTGTAACGGTGGGCGAACTTGCGCTTGAGGGCTTCTGCGATGAGCGTGGCGGCGTCTGCGGGGTCTTTGACCTTCTCTTTGGTGTCCAACTCTGGACGGCTGCAAAGACATTATACTTGTAACTACACCGCTGCGTACATTGTGGAATAAAGTGTGCCGCTACCTTTTGACGGATCTCAGCTTGACTTTGTTCATGTCTTTGAGGACGTCCAGCATGTTGGGGATTTCCGCTGTCCTGGACTCCAGCTCCGTCGTCTGCCCTTCTGTCTTTTTTCCTCTTCGCTCCTTGATCAGGTCGATGGCGGAAAACGTACGCTGGAGATTCAATGGTGGTGGCGGAGGAGGAGGTGGAGGTGGAGGTGGAGGTGGTGGAGGAGGCTGCCCAGCGCAACTGGGGGTAGGGGGCGGGTGAGTGGTTGTCCCTATGGAGACAGCAGAGACGTGTTGACACTGTACTAAATGAGGTATTCTGCTGCCATCTAGAGGAATATGTTCACTATTACACCAGTTTGTATTGGCCCTCCTTTCTTGGAACATACCCGACTGTGCGCTCTTCTCCTGTGCCAACACGATTTGCGCAATCTGCGCTCTGAGCTTGGCAAGTTCTGTCTCCAGAGCGCTGATCTTCTGGATAGCCTCGTCATTGGTGGCCGACGGGCCCTGGGGGTCCGGAGCCCCCTCGTGGAGGCTGGGTAGTGAGTGCTGCCTGGCAAGGCGGGGTTTTCGCCAAGTACGAGGCTGGCGGACACGGAATGCAAGCCCTGTTGGTGGTGGTCCGGACCTGTTGGAAAAAAAAAAACCCAAAAAAGACTGTCATAGTGCATATCCCTCATATAGTGGTCTGGAGTGGTTACTCAACTGTACCATGTGTCTATTAGCGGGAAGGGGTTTTTTTTGTGGCGCCTGTCTTTATTGGAACTAATGCATTTTTATATTATATTGATTAGTATATTTTAGCATTTTTACACAATAATTATACTCAATTAAAATAACATCACAAAATCATTCATTCGTTCAGTCACATTAGATTTGTTCTCTTGCTTTTCTTCTCTTTAAACTGCACCACCAACGTCAGCTTTACATGCGGTCTGTGTTGTGGTATTGACGTCCACCGGGTGTGGCACCAGCTGTCATGAGGAAATGCTCACCGAGGTCTGCCTATGTTGTCTTCATCTTCTTCCTCTTCGTCCTCGTCCTCGTCCTGGTCAATCCAGGAGACGTCAGCGAGGGAGGCCACAGCGAAGTTGTTCTTTCTGCTGAGGACAACTGCATCCTCAGTGTATGGATAGAGCTGTTAAAAAAGACAGACACCTTATTTGTATTAAAATAAAAAGAACTCAATTGAAAAGTTTAATTATGTATGTATGTGTATATATATATATATATCACACACACACACACACACAGACCCTTTCCAAAAAATTAGAATGTCATGGAAAAGTTGTTTAATTTCCATAATTCCATTCAAAAAGTTAAACTTTCATATATTATAGATTCAGGGCCCACAATTTAAACGATTTCAAGTATTTGTTTATTTTTACGTAATTTGGGCTTGCAGCTCATTAAACCCACGAAAACAGGAATGAAAAAAATTTGAATACTGTGAAGAAATCAGCTCAAATTTTGCAGGGCATGAATGTTTTAAACTGAGTGTCACACTAATCATCTACTAAAGTCAAATCACCTGCACAGGCTTCCCCAGGTGTCATTAAATTCAGTTCAGTTTGGTTCAATTGTCTCAGTTGGGTTCAATATGGGGAAGACTGCAGACATGACAACTGGCCAGAAGACCATCATTGATACCCTCCATAGGATGGGTAAGCCACAAAAGTTCATAGCTAAGGAGGCTGGTTGTTCACAGAGTGCTGTGTCCAAGCATATCAATGGAAAGTCTAGAGGAAGGGCAAAATGTGGCAGGAGAAGATGCACCAGGAAAAGAGATGACCGTGGGCTTCAGCGGATGATCAAACAGGGAAGATTCAAGAATCTGGCAGAGATCCAGAAAGAGTGGAATGAGGCGGGAGTCACAGCTTCAAAAACCACCACATTCAGACGCATCCGGGAGATGGGCTACAACTGTCGGGTTCCTCGGGTCAAGCCACTTCTGAACCTGAGCCAACGTAGGAAGCGTCTCCACTGGGCCAAGGAGAAGAAGGACTGGACTGTTGGCCAGTGGTCCAAGGTCCTCTTTTCCGATGAAAGTAAAGTGTGCCTTTCATTTGGGAATCAAGGTCCAAGGGTTTGGAGGAAGACTGGTGAGGAACAGAACCCAAGCTGCCTGAGGTCCAGTGTTAAATATCCACAGCCCGTCATGATTTGGGGTGCAATGTCCGGTGCAGGTGTTGGTAAACTCTGCTTTCTTAAATCCAAGGTCACCGCAACAGTCTACCAGAATGTTTTAGAGGACTTCATGATTCCTTCTGCTGAGGATCTGTATGGAGATGCAGATTTCATCTTCCAGCAGGACCTGGCCCCTGCCCATACCGCCAGAAGCACCAAAACCTGGTTTGATGCCCATGCCATCACAGTGCTTGTTTGGCCAGCCAACTCACCGGACCTAAACCCCATTGAGAATCTATGGGGTATTCTCAAGAGGAAAATGAGGGGCACCAGACCCAACAACAAAGAAGAGCTGACAGCAAGCATCAAGGAAATGTGGGCTTCCATAACTCCCAGGCAATGCCACAGGCTGATTGCTTCAATGCCACGTCGCATCGAGGCAGTGATTAAGGCAAAGGGATTCCCAACCAAGTATTGAAGATTGACATATCGTTTTGAAAGCACCAAATTTTGATTGATTTGATGTGATCCTAATTTCTTTCTTTTCTTTCCTGCAAAAACTGAGAAGTAAATGGTGATTTCTTCACAGTATTCTAATTTTTTGAATTCCTGTTTTTGTGGGTTTTATGAGCTGGAAGCCCAAATTACGTAAAAATAAACAAACACTTGAAATCGTTTAAATTGTGGGCCCTGAATCTATAATCTATGAAAGTTTAACTTTTTGAATGGAATTATGGAAATTAAACAACTTTTCCATGACATTCTAATTTTTTGGAAAGGGTCTGTATATATAAATAAAGAAAAATACTTTGACTAGGGACATTGCACTAATCCACTGGAGGCAAACTAATTTGTCTATTCATTGTTATTTATTTTAATTGGGATGGGAGAATATTTTATATTATCTGAATGTCGTATAGTGTCTGAATGTTCATGCTCTTGTACCGCTGCCTCGTGGATGGTTGATGTCATGTTGAGACGGAATCAACAGCGCCTCAACTGGTTGCAACCAAGTAGTGCAATCTATTTTTGCATTTTGTTTTTTTTTTTTCATCCAAATTATTCCACAGTAAAAAGTTGTAATTTTACAAGTATAAAGTTGTATTTTAAAAAAATTACCATATATTTTTTTATTTTAGTAAATATTGAGTTGTAACATCAGAAAAAAGCCAAAATATTAAAAAAAAATAAGAGTATTAATAATGATGATAATAATAATATAATAAATAAATACATAATAAATAAAAAAAGAAAACATGTCAGAATTTTACCAAAAAGTTGTAATTTTTGACAGTTGACATATGGAAAAAAAAAAAAGATTGAGAATAACTTTTAAATCTTTCAAGGAAATTAAATTGTGAAGACATGAGATTTTTTTTTATGGTAGTAGTCTGGGAAAGTCAAAATATTACAAGAATAAAGCTGTAAAATACAGAGAAAAGTAATCATTGTGGGGGGAGGGGAAGTTGTACATGTTAAAAGAAGTACAAATTACAAGTATTACACAAAGTTTGAATATTATAAGAAAAAGTCATACAAATACTACAAATGCAATAATATTGTTCTATGCCTGAGATTTCGACAAAAGAAGAAACCAAATAAGAAGAATAGAGGCTTGTGAGAGAGCTGTATTGACAGTCGAGGCTTTCATCGGCACAACGTTGCTGCAAGTCGCTGCACAAACTGACCTAAAGCAGACATACTGCATTCCGCATAGTGAGGGAGGGGAGCTGGAAACGAGAAGAAGAAGAAGAAGAAGAGGGGGGGTAAAGAAAGAAGCAGAATAGAAAGTCACAAACATGACATGTTGACATTTTAAAAGTAGAAGAGGTACTGGCGGTACTGTTTGTATCACCTCCGTCCTTGTGACATCATGCTCTGTTTAAGCTTTATAAGCCAAACCAGTCAGACAACAAGAGCTTGATAAGGAGGAAAGGAGCTTAGCTGTGGTGTCAACAGTAGAAAGACATAACAGAAACAGAGAAGGCAAATAAAACCCACCTGGAAATGAACCCTGGGACAAGGTTTAAGAGGAAGGTTGCTCGCTATTCTCCTCACAATACTTCTGGAGGACCCGTAGGGCTTGTCTGATCCAAACGCCTGTCCAAAAAACAAAACAAAAAACTGAAACACAACATTAAGTTGACAAATATGAGTCAAATGTGAGAAACACAGACACCGACCAGGTCCATTTCAATGCTTTCATAGTGTTTACTCATCGCTGTTGAGGGACTGTCAACGGGCACACATGCCCAAATGCTGACAGCATCATCACCGAAAACACACCTAATGGACAAGCACATTAATTTCAGTATTTTTTTAATCGTGGACTCGTGTCAAACAGCCATTACAACAGTTAGACTTTGCAAAACGAGATGTGACTATGTTACTGTCACTTTAGAGGATGAATAAAGTGAGGTAGAGTACACCACTACGTTAAAGTAGAATTGAGCAACAACAAAGTTATAGCTAACACCTGGTGACTGTTGTTGAATTTGACAGCAACACAAAGTGAGACTCGTAGCTGCCTGACACAAATTAGGCGATCGCGTTTAGTAAAACACATGTTTAGACTAAGATAATTTAATCGGGGAAACATAATTTGATCGATTTTGAAAGTTTAAATCGGTGTCGCAACCTGCGGCTAACAAATTAGCTAGCAATGCTAACGAGATTGAACTTTTGTAGCTACTACTAACAAGCGTAACATCGCAAGTAAATACGAGGGCAATTAGTAGGTCACAGTCAGCATTCGAAAGCATAAAATACATGTAAATGTACTTTACAAAGACTGTTGACAACTTTCCGAAATTTTCCACCTTATCTAGCGGTCGGAAATGTCCTGGAAGAGGTGACTGATGTGGAGGGCAGTCATTAGAATGTTCTAACCAATTGGATTACAGAGATTATTATCATGCGTCTGTTACTATTGAGCACTACCATAGGATGATATTATTGATTGTCACGTAGTCTAACCAATAGGTTGTATTATGTATAAAGATTATACATTGTCATTGGGTTTTGGTTCAGTCAATCAAATAAAGAAAGTCCAATCGCGTCGTTGAATTGTAGAGTACGTTCGATGTGGTCTTTCGCCTATCCCGACAGCACAGTGTCATTTTCAACAGCTGGGTCCATTTACAAAGCGGCGAGTCCAAAGAGACAAAACAAACTGAAAGTGCCACAAAACCCAAACACTATGCACAGCTGCTAGCTTAAACGGGCATTGTAGAGAAAGGCGCAGGCCCACAGCGTTAATGAAATTAGATTATTAGGGGCTGCTTTTAAACTGGCACGCTGTTTCCCGGCACGCCATTATTGCGTCTTGTGTAACTGAGCTTTCCTAAGGTTGTCTCATGGTTTGGCCGAAAACTGACTGAAAGGTAAGATGTCTTGTCAAATAGCGTTAGCTAGCTTAGCATGGTCACGGACTCGTTTCTTGTCTTTTTCCACAGGGGCGAGATTTGAGGTGAGGCTGGGGTCGGAGCAAAACAAACAAAATTTAAATGGCCATACAACCACATATCCTCACTTTAAAGTGGCCATTTGCAACTGGGATATTGGGGCATGGCTTTGGGAATTCGACAAATCCTCCAAAAGAAGCTATGTAATGCTAAGCGTCGTTGTTGACTTTATCCACTGTTAACAATGTTGTTAATCGAACGCCCTAATGATAAATAGGTCAACCATTTGCTGCTTTAATCTTCTTAAACGCTCTGTTATGATGTAATTCCTACTGTAACTCCCAGACACCCTGAATTGTACAACATTTTCTTAACTTGCAATTTAACTGTAGACACATCTGACATTGTTTTATTGCGAGGGTTCTCTACCTTGCATTGCAAGTGCCGCTGTTTTTGCCATCACGATTTCACAATTATTTAATGTGTATGTCACTAACATTGTTTATGGTTCTATTAAAAAATAAAAAAAATCTCTGTTCCCCAGTACCACTGATGGAGCCTGCGTACCAACAGTGTTACTCAGACTACAGTTTGAGAATCAATGTATTACTGTATGATAAGCACTATCCGCCATGACCCACATTTACTTCATCTTTACCCAGCAGGGCGGAGGTTGTTTGGATGTGAGGCTCCAAGACGAGAGGCACCATGAGTGCGGAGTTGGATGCACTGACGGTGGTCAACCAGCTGCGAGATCTTGCCGCAGACCCCCTCAACCGCAGAGCCATAGTAGAAGATCAAGGCTGTCTGCCAGGTCTCATCCTTTTCCTGGACCACCACAACCCTCAGGTGGTGTACTCTGCACTGTTGGTAAGTTGTTTGTATTTGCAGGTGTATATTTGTGAACTAGAAGCATT
The DNA here is from genome assembly GCF_027744805.1 of Dunckerocampus dactyliophorus. NCBI lineage: Eukaryota > Metazoa > Chordata > Actinopteri > Syngnathiformes > Syngnathidae > Dunckerocampus > Dunckerocampus dactyliophorus. The sequence continues at coordinate 11,615,460 of NC_072839.1, read as the reverse complement.
CCTTTTTTCTTTTTTTCTTTTTTTTTTTAAAGCCACAATGTATTCTTTTAATGAATTGAGTATTTTTATATTTTCTAGTATTTAAAAAAACAATAGTTTATGTAATTTTTCTTTTTTTTTACATTAAATTTACTTATTTTTATGTTATTGAAGTATATATTTTTTTTAAATAATGTAATATTTTATTTAGTATTATTTTAGTAGTTACTTTAGTAGTATTTTATTATTAGTCTAGATTTTTTTTTTGTTATGTATTAATTTGCTAGTTTTATCCTATAATTTAGTCAATTTTTCCCTTTTTAAAGGAAAACAATACCTTTTTTTATGACACTCACCAGTGTTTTAAATTCTGACTAAGCACATCGACTTGCCAAATGGTGGTGCATTTTGCGACATACATCTCATATTTTGTTTTCTTCAATTGTTTTATCACCTAGCTATTACAAAACATGCAGTACTTATCTCTTTGATGCACACCTCCATCTATTTTACAATAAAGAGATATAGATAGAGATAGAGATCTATATCTCTATAGATAGAGATATAGATATATAGAGATATAGAGATATAGATATAGATATATATAGATATATAATACACCTTTAAGTGTTTTATGTAATAACTGTTGCCTAAAAGCATGTGAGGCGTAAACGCAGAGCCAGAGCATGCACATTCCCTGTTGCTTATGTAACACTTGAACTGTTAGAATGCAGCACAAGAGCCCACAGAGTGAACTTGACTTTTGTCTTGTCACTGAGTGTTTGTGTGTTTGCAGGCCGTGCGCTACCTGGCAGAATGTCGAGCCAACAGGGAGAAGATGAAGAGCGAGTTGGGCATGATGCTGAGCTTGCAGAATGTCATGCAGAAGCAAGTCATTGCCATCACCACCTCACTCGCTCACTCACTCACTCACTCACTCACTCCCTCACACCATCCTATCGTTGAATGTAACAGAGCAGTTTTATTATTTAAGTATTTCTGTCATTAATGTTGACTTTCCATCCATCCTAAGGAGTACGTCTCCTGGAGAAACCAAACTCCTGGCTTCAGAGGTCTATGAGATTTTGCAGGCGGCCGGTAAAGAAGAGGCGGAACAAGCCGAAGCGGCCGCCGCCTCCTGTCGGCGTAAAGCTCAGTTCTTCCTGGGCTCCAACAACAAGCGCGCCAAGACTGTGGTGCTGCACATTGACGGACTGGACGACTCGGTAGGTGTTTATCATAAAGTTTACATTAAAGAATATTTCAAAAGCAGGTTATGCGGACACAAAGCTTTGTCTTTAAATGTATACAGTATGTTTTATTTTATCCTTTTAACATTTTTTTAAGGGAAGTACTCATAAAATTCTGTGAAGGTTGGCATGACCGGGTTATGTGCGCTAAGTGTTTGCGTTTGGTCAATCTCAGACTCGGAGGAGCCTCTGCGAGGAGGCCTTGTTGAAGATCCGAGGAGTCATCAGCTTCACCTTCCAGATGGCCGTCAAGAGATGTGTTGTGAGAATCCGCTCGGACCTTAAAGCTGACGTAAGCACTCACACCGGGAACTATCACGGCTGTAATACCGGACCTTCTTTTCTTATTATGATGATGTTCAACACAATAATAAGCATATTGTTAAATTAAGACCTTTTTTTACCAGCGTTTTTGATTCAAGTCTTCCAATATTTTATGTGTACTCTTGTTATTTGTGAACAATTTGCACTAAAGGTTTTTTTGTGTGTGTACTCTGATAGGCATTGGGCACAGCAATCAACTCCACTAAAGTGATGAAAGCCCAACAGGTGGTGAAGACAGACGATGGAGGAGAGGTGAGGACAGATACAGTACCAGTCAAAAGTTTTAATTTCATTTTCAATAAGGTGTCAAACGGTATAGTAGTTTTGGAAAAAACATTTATCTTGTAATATGTTTGTTTTTTTCCCAATGCATTCCTACTTTTTCAGGCACATCTCGAGTATTGTAGAAGATCTAAAAGATCCTTTAGATTTAAGATTGCTGAATGAATTGTTTTCAGAATGTAAGAGAACAATGAAAATGGCACACATTTAAATACTTGTTGTTGTTGCAGTTTTTTTTGTGCCAGTTCCAGTCAGAAAATATCTATTCAACAAATAATAATGAACACTTCAAATTTTGATGAGTTTTGCCCTTTTGCCGCCTTTTGTGCCATATACAGCCAGAAAAAATACCTGTTAAACACGTTTGAAAAAATATTTTCACTTTAAATTCACGTTAATTTTGCCTTTTGCCACGATTTTGTGGAATTTCCAGTCAGAAAATACCTGCTGAACAAATTTAATAAACTTCACATTGTCATTAATTTTGGCTTTATGTACTAATAAGTAGTGCCTTATATGTCCAGCAGGTGTCACGCTTGGCTCGGTATTTTTTTCCCGTCAAGGACTGCCACATTATAGCTTCCTGGTTGATTTCCATAAACTTAAAAAAAAATAAAATAAAAAAATTGTTTCCAATTACAAAAATGAATTTAATTAGTGTTGATTCCTATGTCACAAGATCTTACTGTATGTAATCAGTTGTGCTTTTATGAATGATTGAATTTCTTCTCTCCACGTCTTTGCCCCAGCTGATCATGCCATTCCAAGAGGACTGTGAAGGGGCGGCGGCCTTGGAGGAGAACACCGACATCCCGGACTACCTGCCCGAGGAGGAGAGTCCGTCCCAGGAGCAGGACAAGGCGGTGACACGCGTGGGCTCGGTCACCGACGGCATGGGCTGGCTCAACACGGCCGCCAACTTCCTGACTCGCTCCTTTTATTGGTGACACGGTCACCGGCTTTACCGTTAACACCGCCACCGCCACCTTGGACTCAAACCCTCCCTCTTGCCTAGCACGCACACACAGCGCCAACACATGTATGAAACGAGTGCTGCAGCGTGCGTGCGTGCGTGCGTGCGTATATATTGAGCGCAGAGACAGTATACTAGGACTTTCCTGACCATTTTTGTGCATGGTTTTTGGTTGCTTTCCCAATATCTATCTTTACTTTCAGATTGATTGATGATCATTTCCCACCTCTGTCAGTTCTTTTTGAGCATGCTTTAGTGCCAATCTTGCCTCATGGCTTGACTTCTGATATTTGTGTGCCTTTTCTTTGGACATTTCACTGTAATTATTCTAATTTATTCATCATTGTAATTTCCTTCCACTATTTAGAGAGCTCAGAACACGCAAGACGGGACGCTGACGGGATGATTGACAGCTCAGACTTGCTCGCTTCGCTGTCCCACCTAGTAAACTAGAGGCACCTAGTCTAGTTTATCTAGCAGTGTCCTAAAATGCTGTTATACCAATAAGAACAGGATGTACATTTTGTAAATGGTGTCTGACCCTCCTACCATCAAAAAAAAAATCTTGAAGGAAAGTTTGTTTTTGCAATTTACTCCACAAAATGGGATTTCTGTTGCAGCGACACCAGTTAGTTGAGCAGAGTGATATAGTAGCATGTGAAGACGGTGGTGGCAATTTTCTGGTAGAGCAATATTTTTAACATTAGGCTCGGTGACAAACTTTTTTTTATTTTAAATATGTTAATATGATCAGTGTTAACTGTAACCATCAGTTTTCATTTTTGTCTGTAAAGGTCGAATACTTAAAAAAAAAATCTTATCAGTCGCCCACACGTGGCTCACTCACCATGTTAATTTCCTCATGTAAGGCAGATGTGTACAGACTTCAACCAATGTAATATACTGTAACTGCTCATTCCCATGTGACTGAAATGATAAACGTCAAATTAAACATTATTTTTGGGGGGTTTTCTTCACAGAGCAGTGACGCTTGTACAGTACGGGAAAATATGATCTCTTCTAATTGTAGTCAGGACTCTTCGTCTGCATTTTGAATCAGCTGTGACGAGATGCAATAATGCATCATAGAGGTCACAAAAACATTTATGACCAAAAACATGTCACACTTTTGTGATATTGCATCTCCCTTACCCTTTGTTTTTGTGTATGTGAGTTGAAAGATGAACCCTAAAGTAATGCCGAGGTTCCTCACTTTGCTGCTGGACTTTAATTCTATCCTCCTCCAGAACAGCAAATAAATTACACGTGTTGTCACTAAACTAATGACAGAGAAACTGAAAATACTCAAATTATAGCAACGAACAACTAAACATGAGTGGTCCACTTAAAAGTCTAAATTAACAAGAATTTAAACCGTAATAAGCCGGAAAAATGTGCTTATCTGGTTTATTTTTTTCTGCTCATATTGCGCATATACAGTAATATTACGTTGTACTGTACATAACATACACTAGCCTACAAACGACATGTTTCGTTCACTACGCTCCAGTGTACTTCCTGTTTACCGTCTTGACCAATTGGGGAAGAGAGCAATATCACGTGGAATATCGATGCATTTGTGTACCCTTGGAATTTTTACACACATGTTCAAGCACATCAACTACGGAAAAATACATAACAAAGAAATACAAGTATTTTATGAATAAAATAAAGTGTGTATACACTATAAGAGTTTCTTTCTTTTTAGCAGAACAACAGGATAGACAAACAAAACAACGCACTTTAAATTAAACACATTGGATTTCACGCCAGTAAGACAACATCATACCATGACACTTATGAATGCAAGCCATGACACAAATTACAAAAATGAAAAGCAAATTAATAAAATAATATTAATTAATTAACAATTCATTAAATTCAATCTATTTAATAATTAGGGCGATATTAACTTTCGGGATTCCTTAATACAACATTTTTTGTATCATTCTTCCAATGGGGCAGGCGCCAAAAGAGTTGAAGCTACTGGGTGTTGAATGATGCTGTCACCGCTAGAGGGCGTTTCTATCCATTGTTTCCAAGTTAAATGAGGTCCATGCACATCCAGCATCCCCTTCCCCCAGTCCAAGTAATGGTAGGTCTTGAAGAAAATTAACTGTATTCTATTCAACTTTAGAACCATTTTCTAATGCCCTCTGTAATTATTATTATTATGAGCAATACTTTAAAATTCAATGCCCAAACAAAATAACAATTATTATGTGTGATTTATTTGATGTTTGTGAAGATTCTTGGATGTTTATCAAAGTGACGACAACAACATAACACCCCCTTCCCTGCGTAGATGGTACAATCCTTCCCCTCCCCCTCCATCCCAGCCCCCCCTCTGCCTTGAAAGCGAATGAATGAATGCGAGCACAGCACAGATTCACATTGGGATGCCAGCAGCGACTCTGCAGCAACACATTCTTCTACTTCACTTCCACTTTTAAGTCCAGTTAACGCTGGTTAAGCCCGACCGGGGGGCCACCACGCATTCCACTGCTTGGTTGTGAATCGTAAACCCCCCACATCATAATTTTGTTCTGGTTTGGTGTTGCTTTTTTGTTTAGATTTTTGGGGGATGAAGTTGCTTCTGCTGTTGCTGCTGATGGAGCAAACGGCTTCCCAGCAGAGAGGTGAGACACTTCATTATCATTAGCATGCAAACTAAATGTGTGCACATCGGTTTATTACAATGGATGCAGTACAAGGCCAAAGTTTAGACACACTTTCCCATTCTATAGCATGAGAAAGTGTGTGAAAACCTTTGACTTGATGTCATGCATTTAGGCAATACATTTGACACGCAGTTAAAACGCTATTTCAGTTCACAGCACTTAAATATGATGTGTGTAATCATCAATAATCGATCTAATCAAAAGCTGTAGTCATGAAAAATAGGATGTACAGTACCAGTCAAAAGTTTAGACACACTTTCCCATTCAATAGCACGAGAACGTGTGTCTAAACTTTTGACTGGCGCTCTTCGTGATATCTATGTTTCCCAGAGGGTTGAAAAACTACTCAAATATTCAACTTTTCTGACGCCTTACTCAAGTTAAACTAAAAAGTAACCGAATTTACTCAAGTTGACTTGATACTTATCGCTTCAAGTCTCATAAGAGATGTTTTTGGTAAAGCTACATCTTTATCAATTAAAGTGCACTAATACAATGGAACAACATGAGACTTAAAGTGCAATTGTAGCAGAAATGAAGACCACATTGACCGTATTGCTTTTAAAAGTATTTGTATTGATATACTTTAAACAAACTACTTCAGTTAAAGAACAATCGCAGACAAATACACAAAAAACTATCCATATACCTGTATAGTGCAATTTGTTACTCTACTACACACGTTAAAATAAAGTGCAAAATGTTGCTGCAAATTGCTAAATTAAATAGATAGTGGAGAAAAAAGGAGTTGTGGCTGCATGTGAACGTGTCTTCCGCCGTGCGTCCTTGACATGGAACACAACGACACCGCTGTTTAGTCTTTTTGAGACGTGTTCTCCTGCAACGCATCACTAAATAATGATAATAATATCATAATCAGTGCTCACAGCCACTAGGGGGCATCGTTGGGCGCGTTTAATCCATATGTAGTAATCCATGTGTGTACGTTGCACACCAAAGGGTGAACATTTATCAAAACTTGCGCCCCGACTATGATGCCGGTGCTATTATTTTTCTGACAAGTACACAACATGGTGGCGCGGTTATTAAACCCCATAAATTGGACTGACTTGACATTTTTCACACACTTTCCAAAACACCCACTGTAACTTTAGGGTGTTTCGCTGAATCACCACAAAATCTGGCACACACCTTCAGGCGACTAGCAAGCACGTGTGTGTAAAATTTGAGCAAGATTGGTTGACAAACATGGGCGCCATCCAGCAAGACGTTTTTGAAAGGGCACCTAACGACAGTAATGGCCTATACAGTAAGTCATTGGGCATTTGTGTAATGATGATAAAACCTTAACAATAACTTTATTACATGTATGCTTGCATGCATTCCAATGCATTATAGCCACAACCAATAGGGGGCTCCATAAATGCCATTTGCGGTCAATTTTTCGGTCAAGTTTTAGGGGTTTTTTTTAACACAGGGGTGACATGAAACGCTATTTGCGGCGTTTCATGTCATGTTTTTTGTGTAATCCTGCTAAATAACCGACTAACTAACTAACTCAAGAGTATCTGTGGCGCTTGGTGGACATGACAAACATGAAGGACCATTCGGGCCACCAACAGGAAGCTCTCAGACAGACGTGTCCTCACCTGTGCAGCTTTGCTTTGAGGGGGGTGGGCGTTGAGGGTCAGGGATCTCAGAAGTAGAAAGAGAAGCAACGGCCAGATGATTCACACCAGCTACAAAAGTCATCAAATTACATTTTTTATTGAAGAACAGCTGGATGGCTCACAAAGTGTGTGTGAATGTGTGTGTGTGTGTTTGTGGAGCGGCTGTCACACACACAATTTGTGACATGCTGGGAAACACACAATGTGTCTGTGTGTGTGTGATAATTAGTGTTAACAATCACACTCCACCTCCTCCCCTACCCCCAAACACACACACACACACACACAGGCGAAAACAAAAGCAGCCGCCCCCCAAGGCTCCAGACTCCTCAATACATCCGTGTGTGTGTGCATGTGTGTGTGTGTGTCAGTGAGACCACCCAGATGCTATCACACCTTCACAGCTGTGCCCACAAGACACTGTTGTCCCTCTGAAAGTGTTCATTGACAAAAGAATCAAGAGTTTAGGTTAGAAGGTCCTTGAAGAAAGATATGCAAAAATTGGGGGTAAATTAAATTTGTGGTGCCCCCTATAGGTTGTGCTCAGAATTCGCTTGAAGACATGTTAGCATTCATGTAATACAGATATCCACAAAGTTTTAGAATCATTAGACAAATTGTCAATGACTTGCAGAGAATTAGTTAGGCGCACCTGCAAAGATGTTTTCGTTGATGGCGGCCATGTTTTTCAACCAATTTTGCTCAAATTTTGCACGCATGCACTCTTATAAGTCCTTTTTGCTTTCAAAAGTTAATTTGCAGTTCATGTTATGACCACTGGCAGAAATAGAAAGCAAAGTAAACCAATAAATAACTAAAGAAAAATAGACTGAGTGGAAATGGGTGAGCCAAATTTACGGTACGCTAGCTAGCTTGAGGATGCTAACTGCTAGCTCCTTGTGTTCCAGGTTTGTTCCCAGCCATTTTGAACTTGGCCAGTAATGCCGAAATCTCAAGCAACGCCACATGTGGAGACCCTGAACCGGAAGTTTACTGCAAACTAGTGGAACATGTCCCGGGACGATTAATCAAGAACCCTCACTGTCCAAAATGTGACGCCAACTCCATTCTGTCCAAAGGTACGTCAAAAGTTAGCACCGTGTGGTGTCTCATAATGCTGAGTTTCTACTTTCTCCAGAACGTCATCCCATCACCAACGCCATCGACGGAACCAATCGATGGTGGCAAAGTCCCAGCATCAAGAATGGACGCCAGTTTCACTGGGTCACCATTACCCTGGATTTGAAACAGGTGACATCCCATCTCCGACAACAACAAGATAGGCTAGCATGGTAGCGCTGAAGGAAGCCATGTTTGTTGTCACGAGTCACATGTTTGTGTCGTTCGTGCAGGTCTTTCAGGTGGCTTACATCATCATTAAGGCGGCCAACTCTCCTCGACCAGGTCGGTCTTGTCACATCATTGATGACTGATTGGTTGATTATGTTATATGGAAATAAATAATTGACTAGAGGCGTTATATGCATATTTATTTATGCTGGACTCCTCCCCTTAGGTAACTGGATTCTGGAGCGGTCTCTGGATGGCGTGACATTCGATCCATGGCAGTTTTACGCCATCAGCGACTCAGAATGTCTGTCACGTTACAACATTACGCCAAGACTCGGACCTCCGACCTACAAAGGAGACACGGAGGTCATCTGCACCTCGTACTACTCCAGGCTGGAGCCTCTGGAGCATGGAGAGGTGAGGCCGCCGACCAGCCGTCATTTTGACCGTTGACGTGTCCTCTTCTAACGTTCAACCCCGCCCCCTCGTTCTCAGATTCACACATCACTGATTAACAGTCGACCCGGAGCAGACGATTTGACCTCGGAACTCTTGAACTTCACCTCAGCTCGTTTTATCAGACTTCGCTTGCAGCGAATCAGGACGCTCAACGCCGACCTGATGACGCTGAGCCTGCGGGACCCGCGAGACGTCGACCCCATTGTGACCCGTCGGGTATGACTGGCAGCCATTTTTGGTCACGTGATTCACTTGCTGGTGTGTGAAACCAAGTGTGTTTTCTTTTCAGTATTATTACTCCATCAAAGACATCTCTGTGGGCGGGATGTGTATCTGCTATGGCCACGCCCAAAGCTGTCCACTGGATCCTGTTACCAAGGTAACGCCACACGCTCATCCATACTTGCTCATACCAAATACACAGACATATAACTCATATATACATATGTGTGTGTTTGTGTATAGAAACTACAGTGTGTATGTGAGCACAACACCTGTGGAGAGAGCTGCAACCACTGTTGCCCGGGTTACCATCAGCAACCATGGCAACCAGGGACTGTCACTGACGGAAACACATGCGAAAGTAAGTGTCACATCCTATCTATCTACATTGTGCCCTTATGGAGGACATATGGACAAAGATCCCGTATCAAATATGACAGGAATCTACCACAAAAACAATGGTCAAAGATCTTATAACAGGAGTGCTTTGCTGTTTTTAGGAATGTACTGTAAAAACGCCAGTCAAAGATCTCCACGGCAGGAGCCGTCTGATGTTTTCAAGGGTGTACTTAGAAAAAAACGCGAGTCAACGATCCTCTATATGACGGGAGCGCTGCTGTTTTTAGGAATGTAGCCTAAAATGCCAGTTAAAGATCTTACAGTATGTATGACAGGAGCTACTGCAAAATATATGCCAGGAGTGCTTTGCTGTTTTTATGGCAATCCTGCAAAACTGTCAGTCAGAGATCCTATGTGTGACAGGAGGGATTTGCTGTTTTTAGCAATGTACTGGGAGAAACACAGGGCTTTTTTTTTTGGGTGTTTTATGAGTCTGCTGCAGTCTGTGCGCCGCCAGTTGAGGAGGTAAACCCTCCTCTCTCATTGTGTGTGTTTCTCAGAGTGTAACTGTCACAACAAAGCCAGCGACTGTTACTACAATCAAACGGTGGCTGATCTCAGGCTGAGTGTGAACACCCACGGCGTCCGACGAGGAGGCGGAGTTTGTGTCGACTGCCGGCAGAACACGGCCGGTATCAACTGTGGGACCTGCGCGGATGGATACTACAGACCTGCCCGGGTACTATACAACACAGCACAATAACAACACAACGTGCAGTGGTGGTGATAACTCATGAGGTGTGTGTGTGTAGGTTTCTCCTTATGCTGACTCTCCTTGTGTGGATTGTGATTGCGATCTTAGAGGAGCGGCGTCTTCCATCTGCAGGAGCGATGACACTTTGCCAGGTGACTTTTAGAATGCTTTGTTCTTACTCATGTAGCCCATTTGATTATTTATTCATGTGTGTGTGTGTGTGTATGTAGGGGTTAGTGCGGGCCAGTGTGTGTGCAAAGAAGGTTTCACAGGCCGCCAATGTGACCGCTGTGCTTTTGGTTTCCGGGACTTCCCTCTGTGCTCTCGCTGCGAGTGTAACCTCGCCGGCAGCCTCAACAGAGACCCGTGCGACGCCTGCGCTTGCAAGGTATGACCACATCACCCTTTGACCCCGACTGGGATGTCATTTTCGACTTTCCTCTCCTCAGGCTAACGTAATGGGAGTTCACTGCGACCTGTGTAAAGCCGGGTTCTACAACCTGCAGGACGCCGACCCGCTGGGCTGCACCGACTGCTTCTGTTTTGGCGTGTCGGACGTCTGCGAGAGCTCCACTTGGTCTACAGCACAGGTGATGCACACACTAAAACTCATTCCTGACACTGGCCAGCGGCGTGGCAACATTCTGATTTGTAGCCAGTGAAACTTTCCACTGACATAACTGCACAGCTACACAACACAGAGGGTTTTAAACAGTTAACTGACATGTGTAAGTAAGCTATCAAGGCAGTACTGTGCAGTACTGCGTAAAACATCATAAGCACTGTGTAAACATGTCGTTTTATTTTGTTATCCATTCTTAAAAGTCTGAATATTGCTCTAAAAAAAGGACATCACATGTCTTAACTGTGAGTTGACTCGGCTTCCTTTCTCACCATTATTTTCAAATTAGCATCATGACTCCTCCTCTGTTGTTTGCTAACTTGCTAACAACCTTTGAGCCGCCTTTTCACCTTTTTAGAATGCCTGTCGGTTGGCACGTAGAAATCGCTCCACCTCGAATATAAGGCAACTGGTCTTTTTCGGATGGGTCAATACGGTACTTCCTATGTCTTACGTGGCCGTTCCACATATGCGCACTCATACAAGTGCGCATACAGTGATTACAGTGATCATTCTGCTGCTAAATGTACCAAATAACTGTTGAATTGTTATGTAATATTTAGCTTCTTATTCAAACACATATAACCAGACACATAAGGCATACATTGCTTTAAATAAGTACATTTTTATACAAAATGTAGTTACAGTAATCCCTCGTTTATAGCGGACCCGCAAATTTTTTTCCGCAATATAGGCGTCAATGTTTATAAGTTTAATATTTTTGCAGGTAGAGCATAGAAAGCCTGTTTATGACTTTCTAAAAACAGTTTTTAAAACATTATTGGAGCCCTTCAGTCACCTTTACACTCTTATTATACAGTACATCGTTTATGCCACATTGCAACTCTTATGCTGCAGGGACTCGGGCGGCCACAAGCTAACCAGTTAGCCTCAAATTTACTTCTTTGAAAATTAAGAAGCCAAAAACTGACCACTTCCACACACAATGGGAGGAGAACTTTTTTTTCTCTCAAGGAGGAAATGTGTCAAAGTTTTGGGTCATTACAGCACCTAGTGACCAGAATACTACATATTGCTCGTATTTCATTTCATGTTTTGACGAATAATATATTAATTAATTAATTAATTCCTGAAAACACTGTGATATAGTTAGAGAGCCATAATGGAACCCCAATATTGTGAGGGATTTATAGTGGTGTTTCTTAACATATTGTGATGTGTTTTTCTCCCAATATATTGTTTCTGACATATATTGATGCATGTAGGCAAAATATGCCGATGATGTTGCATGTGTTTTTGCAGGTGGTCTCTACAGACGCTTGGCTCCACCCCCTCCACAAATACCCCGCCATCGTCGGCAACGAGCTACCCACTTCCAGCAGCAATACCTCCTCTGGATCAATCAGCAGCCAACAAGAGCTCTCGTGGGTGGCACCTGAAAGTTTCCTTGGCAACAAGGTACGAGCTTGTGTGTTTGACTGTCCATCCGTCTGGCCTACATCCTCCTAATGTCGTTTCCCTTTCAGCTATCATCCTATGGAGGTTTCCTGAACTTTTCCATAGTCTATCATGGCCCGTCGGACGACCATTTAATCACCGCTCACGCTGACGTCGTCATCGAGGTATTAAGACGACACTCACGGTGCCCATAAGTAGTACAGAACGCATGGTGAGCATCATGTGTTTCGCAGGGTAACGGGGGAGCGCTGCACCTCTCGCTGCCTCGCGTCCTCTCCCTCTCGCCGTCAGCCGAGCACTCCGTTGCCGTAGCGATGCTCCCGAAGCAGTTTGTCGGCGAGCAAACAGGTGTCCAGGTTAGCCGCGACGACCTGCTGTCGGTGTTTGCGGAGGTGACCTCGCTGAGGGTCCAAGTTCACCTGAACGCCTCTGCCAGTGGAGCAATGCAGTGAGGACGCAGTAATCTGATTACTCACTTGTGACGTTTCTACATTACGTTAAACTTGATGTTTTTCTTTCAGACTCGCCTTGGTGTCTCTGGATGTTGCTGACTCTCGATCTCCATCCAGCGTCCAGGCGGTTGCTATGGAGATGTGTGAATGTCCCTGGGGGTACGGCGGTACTTCCTGTGAGGTTAGCAGTACCCTTCCTTTAATTGGACATGCTGTTTGCTGTTGTGGCGCCTTATTGTGAGTGCCCTTTTGTCTGTCCAGTCGTGCCTTCCAGGTTTTTACAGGGTGGGCGGAGTCTTGTTCGGAGGAAACTGTATGCAGTGCGAATGTAACGACCATGCCTCCGAGTGTGATGTCAATGGCGTCTGTCTGGTGGGTTTGGACATCCGTCAGCAAGTCAAATCATATTCACATTAGTGTTACAATATCAGTGTTGTTGGTCTTTCAGGGTTGTAGACACAACACCACTGGTCCGCACTGTGATCAGTGTCTCCCCGGCTTTTATGGTGACGCTACAGAGGGGTCAGCGGACGACTGTCGCCGCTGTCCATGTCCTTTGACGGAGATGTCTAACAGGTTGGTCCCATCTCCGGTTCCCATGTAGAACTGACTACATAAGGGAATGTTAAAACCCCCAAAACTCCCTGGTTGTGTTTCAGTTTCAGTCCAACATGCGTGATGGACACTTTTGGACATGTGACATGTGACCAGTGTCAGGAGGGATACACTGGGACCAACTGCCAGAAGTAAGAATCAGTAATATTTTTCAAATGTCTAATTTTCTCACTACAGTATTCATGCTGATTTACCACTATTACAACATTGGTTCTGTTGGTGCTTGTACTAACATACTGTACTACCATGTGGCCAAAGGGAGCTATGTTTTCCCTTTTACTTTCTCATGCACTCCAAATCATTCTTAAAATGTAACAAATAAGTCGATATATCTTTCTGTCTATCTTGTTTGTGTCTTTTAGGTGTTCCAGCGGTTTCTACGGTAATCCCCAGGTAGTGGGCGGGACCTGTGTCCGCTGTGAATGCAACAACAACGTGGACATCAGTGAGGAGGGACACTGCGACGGCGTGACCGGGGAGTGTCTGCGTTGTCGCAGCAACACAGGCGGGAGACACTGTGAGACGTGCGTGGCTGGTTTCTATGGCGACGCGGTGCATGAGAAAAATTGCCAAGGTGAGATGTGTGTGTATGTATATGTGTGTGTGTGTGTGTGTGTGTGTGTGTGTGCAAGTGTTTTATTGCAGAGGAATGTTGATCTTCCCAAATCCAGATTAGATTTGCCCTTTGGTGTCTTAGATTAACTGTCACATGCTGGATCTTACGGCCGCTTTCACACACAGATCTATTCACTTTCACACTTACGGACAATTTATAGTCTCCAAATTCCTCTGCTATTACATACATTTATTTAATTTGTGTGTTTGTTTTGCAGATTGCAACTGCACTCTCAGTGGCTCATTGTCGAGCATTTGTGACGCCACAACAGGTCAGTGCCCCTGTCGAGAGAACGTGACTGGACGGGCGTGCGACCGCTGCCAGGTTTGACACCATCCCTCGTCCTCTTTTTCCAACAGTCTTTGTCCAAAGTGGTAACATTTGCGGTCTTTTCTTCAGTCGGGGTTCTTTGGGCTGCAGCGTGAGCAGGGCTGCGTCGCATGTGCTTGCAACAAGTCTGGATCTCTAGCTGAGTCATGTGACGACAACGGGAGGTGCCGATGCGTGGACGGCGTCGACGGGGACAAGTGTGACCGGTGTGGCCGCGGGTATTTTGGTTTCCATGCCAACGGCTGCACAGGTAATCCAAGAGGCTCAGGTGTCATCTTCTACGTCTTCTGACTGTTCCACTCATGTTTAACTCTTCTCCCAGCATGCACCTGCAACCACACGGGTGGGAACTGCCATCAGGAGACAGGGGAGTGCATCTGCCCCGCCCACACTGAGGGAGATACCTGTGAAAAGTGTGAGGAAGGATACTGGGGTCACAATCTGGTTGAAGGCTGCAAGGTACAGTAAGATGCACATTAGCTTCTTTCACACCGATCCTGCATAGTAGACGTTGGTTATTTGTCTGTGCATTTCAAACAGAACTCAGCATCTTTTGTTACTTATCTGACACTTGTTGGACAGCTTCAATTGCTTTCAACACAACAGGGCAGGAGAAGTGAGTCTTGGGTGTTAAACTTCACACGATACACTTTCACACAAGTGCCACCCGACCTCTGATACAGCTCATACATGTAGTACCTTCAAAGCTGAAAAATGTACAGTACGACCGTGTTCCGGCTTGTGTGAAAGGCGCTGGACATACACAATTACAGTAAATGCTCCAATTAAAGTCTCCTGTGGTCGTGGTCTACAAAAGCAAATAATCATCGGGGTTTTGAATTTAAACTGGGTCAAAAAGCATCGGCATTGACAGCTGTGGCTGTAGGCAACCTCCTGATATAGTTTTAATTATCTCCACAAGATGGCGATAGCTGCATCTGAAGTATTGTGAGTGGTCACTTGCCACTCTCAGCGCTGTTAATGCTGACTGAGCAGTTTGCTCCTCATTGTTATTACAACATTGGTTCTGTTGTACAATATACTTGTTAATAAATAAGCATGTGGTCAAAGAAAGCTGCAATTTCCTTCTCATGCATGCAAAATAATGAGTACAAGCACACATCAGCATTTCCCTCTTTTCAGGCTTGCAGCTGCAGTGCAGAAGGTAGCTCCGCCCCTCAGTGTGATCTAACCAGTGGCCAGTGTCCGTGCAAAGAGGGTTTCTCTGGCAAGTCATGTGACCAGTGCGTGCCAGGTCACTATGGTTACCCAGCCTGCGCGCTGTGTGGCTGTGACACGGCGGGAACGCAAGAAGACATGTGTAACGCAACGCTTGGAGTGTGTGACTGTCGACACACGGGGGAGTGTGTGTGCAAGGTAGAACCAATTATGACTGTTTGTTTGCAACATGTTGAGTGATGCATGCTTTCATGTGTTAAGGCGGCCGTGGCGGGACGACGCTGCGAGGAGTGCATTGCGGGGTTCTTTGGTCTGACATCGGAGAATCCGGACGGCTGCTCTCAGTGTTTCTGTTCCGGACTCAGTCAGGACTGCGAGGAGCGGGGGGGCCTCACTAGACATCTTGTAAGTATCTTAGCAGAATGACACCATGAGGTAATGAATCAATTAACTGATTTTGTGTTACTTCACAGATCACGCTGGGTCGCTCTCCCGCTCTGCTGCCATTGGTTAGCCAGTCTCGCCTGCAGGGCGTCACATCAGGAGTCTACCAGCAGGGCGGCGACATGCTCCTCGACACTCGCCAGCTCAACACCAGCACGCTGTCGGGTCCTCTCTACTGGAGGCTACCCCCTCAGTTTGAAGGCAACCAGGTAATGCTGCTTTCAGTCTGGGCTCAGGGTTTATTTCCCCCAACGTTGTATGCTCTTGTGTTAGATGTTGTCGTACGGCGGCATGCTCTCCTATGTGGTGACTTTTTACGCGGAGGACGCTCAAGGGCTGACCAATCATGAGCCTCAAGTGCTGATGAGGGGCGGGACCATGAGGAAGCTGGTTATCTACACTGACATGGCTGCCCCTGACAATGGCGTCCCCACCCAGCATGACATGAGGCTGACAGAGGTACTGCAGGGCTTTGTTGGTGCAGTTGCCTTGGTTACAAGATGATGCTAACCTGTGTGTGTGTGTGCGTGTGTGGCAGCACAAGTGGAAGTATTTTAACTCCGTATCTGAGAAGGCGGTGAGTCACAGTGACTTCCTGTCCGTGCTGAGCGACCTGCAGTACGTCATCATCAAGGCTTCCTATGGGACAAGACTGCAGCAGAGCAGGTGACCATTAGCAGTTCTCCGCAACTCCGCAACTCATTGGCTGTCAATCATGATGCGCTGATCATGTGATTTTTTTTGTAAAGGATTTCCAACATCACCATGGAGACGGCAGTAGAAGAACAGGACGTGGACGGCTCAGTGGCTAGACTGATCGAGTCGTGTGTGTGTCCACTGGGTTACGCTGGAATGTCTTGTCAGGTAGCGTCATGTGAATGCATCACCATGGAAACCTCTGAAAGCTCCCGCGTGATCACAATGCTCACATCGGTCCACTTTGTAGGAATGTGCGGCAGGTTTTTTCCGCCAGCCGCTGTCGGAGTTGTCGGCTCAGGCACGGAAGTCCCTGTTTGTGCGTCCATGTGTCCCGTGTCGATGCAACAACCACAGTAGCAGCTGCAACGCGGAGACCGGCGATTGTCAGGTAAAAGAAACATGCCACACACGAAGCAGGGAAGATCAATGTTGACATCAACATGTTTGTCACGCAGGAGTGCCAACATTACACCAGTGGGCGGAGCTGTCACCTGTGTGCACAAGGGTATTATGGGAAGGTCAGCGGCTCCATTAGTGACTGCTCGCTGTGTGCCTGCCCTCTACGGGACAACACGTGAGGCTCTTTTTCGCTTTATTACTTATTTACAGGTTCCAACATTAAAAGTCACATATTTTAGTATTTTTCACCACTTTTAATAAGTCTCAGAGGTGCCACAATAGTGTGTTGTCCAAACATGTCCGAACACACCCTTCTGTGTGTCTGCAGCTTTAATGCTAATGAGCTGTGTTTGTCTCCAAGAAGCTCTACTGTTTACACATACACCGTAACTCTGCAATTGTCCAACATAGCTATGTGGGTTGCACTGCTAACACTACAGTCACATTTTAACAGCAGCATCATGCTGGTTTAGCCTATAAAATTGGCAAACTTTAAGCTCCCTTGTTGCTGGCTGGTGGATAATTGGCTGAGATTTATTTTAAAATGTGTAGTGAAGCCTTTTTTAAATTCTGAAAACTTCATAACCAACCATCTTGAGAGCCTCTTCCCTTAACAAGTGAGGTGTTCAAAGGTGTTCGAAAAGTGGTTGTAGCGACCCACATTACTGTCATTCAAAAGTCAATTTTACATACCTGTCAATGTGTCTATGTAGTTTCAGTCCCACCTGTGTGTCTGAGGGACCGCTCGGAGACTTCCGCTGTACTTCCTGTCTGACAGGATATGAGGGGCGCTACTGTGAGCGGTAAGTTTTCCAACATAACACTCCATCACATCGCCATCTAGTCATCATGTGAAGAACTCATGTGTTCTGCAGGTGCTCCCTGGGTTACTACGGTAACCCCTCATTGTTAGGTGGGTTGTGCACACCATGCAGCTGCAGCAATTGGGGGTCCCTGCATCCTCTGTGTGACCCGCTGACCGGGCAGTGCGAATGCAAAGCTGGGGTTAAAGGTCAAACATGTGACCAGTGTGTTGAGCGCCACGTCCTGGAGGGAGGAGAGTGTGTGTGTGAGTGTTGATGACGCACACAAACAAGTGGCATGCACACGTCTTTTTCCTACCAGATGAAATGTTTCTGTGCGTCCTGCATCTTCCAGCGTGCGATGACGAGTGCACTGGCGTCCTGCTGGACGATTTGGACAAGCTGCAAGAGTACTTCAGCACCATCAACATGAGCAGCATTGCCATGGCACCCTACCGCCAGCTGGTGGCGCTGGAGAATCACACCAGAGATATGCAGGTAGATCACAATGTTTGCAACTGTCTGACTGAAAATGTGCTAAACTGGACTTTCCTGCTGTCAGGTGATGTTTTCAGAACGTGTTTCCGTGGAGATGCGACTGCCCGGAATGCAAGAAGATGCCCTTCAGTTGACCTCTGACCTCAGTGATCTGATAGAGCGGGTATGCACAGGTCACATGATGAAATGACAACATTCCAATTAAGATTGAAATATCCATATTCCTGTGCTCTGATCGGCTAGGCCGCAAGTCTGTCAAATGACAGTGAGGAAGTGGGCGTGTCCACCAATGAGCGCATCTCAGACGGGGCTCATCTGCTGGAAAACATCAACAAGATTCAAGACAAGATTGAAGGTAAACGACATTAAAAAGCTGCCATTATGACATCACAAGCAGAAGTTGAACACTTATGATTGGTGCAGCTCTTGAGAGGGAGGCGGAGCTACTGAACCGGACTGCAGACAAAGCACTGGAAGCAGCCAATCGCACACGCCTACTGGCGGACATGGCCTCCATGTTGGAAAGTATGAGAGCCATCAATCTAACGATGGCCAGCAGCTCAGTTACTCGGGAGCTCAGGTATGTGTTTTCAATCGTATTCCAATCAAAACTGATTCCCATCTGACCTCTCTCTCTCCATCTCTGTCCCCAGTCTCTCAGAATCTCTCATCCACTCGCTCCAGCTCGACTTCCTCTCCAGCGCAGAGGACGCTGCTAGTAGGCTCCGCCCCCTCTCTGCCAATCTCACCGCTCACTTGGAAAAGCTGCAAGAAGCACAAACACACATGGAAGAAGCCGCACGACAAAACAATCAAACAAACATGCTGCTGGACACCACAAACACTCTTCTCAGCCACTATCAGGTGAACACGCAAACACATGAACACTTCAAATCTACTAGCTAGCATAGCTGTGTGAGCTAACATTACACTCACATTTTAATAGCAAAATCATGCTAGGTTATCATTTTCGCTGAAGCAAAACAAAATCAACTTACATCTCCCATGTCTGGAGCTGACTTAATTGGCTTATTTTAAGATGTGTAGCAAAGCCTGTGTAAGTGTAAGCCAAAGTTTAAGTGCAAACAAATGAGAAAGATAATACATTTTTCTGCATGCACAAGCACTTAAAAATGTTCAATATACATCAATATATGATATATATAATATAATATATATAATAATATATATGTGGTGCTTGTGCGTGTCAGTCAGCACATCAGAACGTCAGTGATGCATGTACGTGCGTGGAGGACAGGATGGAGGAAAGCCAGCTGCTGCTGAGCGACATCGTCAACCTGACGGAAGAGTTCACCAACATCACTGTGGTAAGACAAACACCTGCTGATTTTATTTGTTTTGTTTTTTTATTTTAGATATGTTTAATATTAAGAATATTTTCATAATATTTTTAGATTAGAATTATTATAATTTCAATAATATTATTAATTATATATTCATTATTTATTTGTGATTATTATTTATATAAGAAATGATACATGTTGAATATATGCTATTATTACTTATTGTAGTAATTTATTCAATTTTTTATGTATTTATTTTCTGTGTGTGAGAAGCAGGTGGATGTGCTGGGAGGTGAGCTGGATCAATGGCGCCCTCTGCTGAGGAAGAAAGTGGAGTCCCTCGTTGTCGGATTGAAGATGACAGATTCACTGGAGAGTGTTTACCGGGCAGAGAGCCACGCCCATTTGCTTCAGAGCCACGCCCACTCTCTGCACAGGTGTGTTACCTGTCTTGACGTAATAACTTTTTTCCCCTCGATTTTCCCTCAATTTAATTTTTTGTCTGCATTAGCTCTCTGTCGTCAGTGTGTAACTTCTCCCAAAATGGCAGCCGATTGGTTCCTCTTGATGTTGAGGTCACCGATCTCGTCAACGAGGCCTGGCAGGTTGCCTTCGAGGCTCACCGGTCTGCTGACCACGCTCTCAATATGGTATGGTGGGCATGTCTGTTAACCAGTTGTCCTGATTGGTCGAGATAAATTGAATTTGATTTCGTTTGTGTGTTTTAGACCAGCCTATCAGAGCAGCCGCTATCAGTGGAGGGCGGGGCCAGGCTGAGCAATGTCTCCATCGTGCTCGAGGAGAGTCATGTGATCAACAAGACATCTGAAGGTCTTTCTGACAAGATGTCTTTCCCTGTCAATATCCAACTTAAAGACAACCTGCCTTCCAGATTTGAAGCTGAAGGTCTCCATGGCAACCGTAAGACAGCAGATGCTCAGCAACCTTCTACATAACAAGAGCGTTCTCCTCCATCAGCCGTTGAGGGAGTTGCAGAGCCTTTCTAACGGTGAGACGGGTGAGACTTGGACGCACTGACTTGGACGCTGACTCGATGTCTGTGCTCAGGATCGTTGCAGGTGCAGGAAGCGCAATTGCAGGCTTCACTTGCTAGCTCCAGCCTGCAGGAGGCACTGCAGCACTTGCAAACCCTCAGACTGAAGCTGCAGGATTCTTTTTCTGTGGTGGAGAAAACCAACATGAGCGTGGCTGAGACACATCAGCTGATGACGCACACGCGCGACGCAGGTTGATAGACGAGAATAGGCGCGCTGTCTCGCGGATGTTTTCTACGTGGACTGTGAATATTGTAATGTCGTTTAGCCCACGAGGTGCAGCGTAAACTGGAGGAGGCGGAGCATCGCACGCAGAGTTTGAGTGACAGGATAAAGCCCCTGAGCATGCTGGGAGAAAGCCTGAGCAGGAACCTGTCTGATATTAGAGAGCTCATCGATCAGGCCAGGAGACAAGCGGCGTCGGTATGGCATTCAGTCGATTATGCTTGTGCAGGCGTACCACCAGTGGCGCTCATACCACAGTTTAGGAATCTACCAATGATGCTTGATGTCATCAGATTAAGGTGGCAGTGCAGGCAGATGGAGACTGCGTCCGATCATACCGACCTGAAATCCAATCAAGCAACTTCAACACCTTGACTTTGACCTTAAAGACGAAGAGTCCCGACAATCTGCTCTTCTACTTGGGCAGCAAGACAACGGTACACACACTCAAACAGTAAACACACACGCTGTTCATGCATTTACGCTTGTTGTTATGTATGTTATATATCCAGGTGGACTTTCTTGCGGTGGAGATGCATGATGGGAAAGTTTCTCTAGTCTGGGATGTCGGTTCAGGCAGCACCAAGTTGCAGTATCCAGGATTGGACATCACCAATAATAAGTGGACAAGAATCAACGCCACGCGGTAATTTTAGAAGCAACATGATCACATGAGCACCAGTAGAGGGCGTTATTGATCACAACGGTTTGTAGGATTGGCGCACGAGGATTCCTATTGGTCCATCAGCTGGAGGCGCCACCCCCGTCACAGGCGGTGACAGCAACATCACCTGGACCCACCCGCGTTCTAGACATCGACAACAGCACGGTGATCCACATTGGAGGACTGGCAGATGACTCTCAGGTAGGACAGTCGACTGTAAATGTCACTAATGGCGCCCCCTGTGGGTTGCAGTCGAAATGGTCAAATTAGTTTCATCACTTTGCTTAATGTTTTTCAACCAATCTTGCTGAAATGTGAAAGTCCCTGAAAGGACTGTTAGAAATTTTGTGGCGATTCGTGGGTGTGAGAAATTTCACGTCAGTCCCACTTATGTGGTTAATAACAGCGCCACCATGTGGTGTATTTGTCAGAACAATACTAGCACAGGCAATACAACAGATTTTTACCCTTTTCTGCAAAGCGGTTCAGGTGTGGAAGAGTTAGCTTACACAAACAAATATGGTTGTGTGCGAATGTGCGATCAGATGCTAACTGTGCATGTGTGTGACGTCAGAGGCCGGCAGTGTTGCAGTGGTCTACGTTTCAAGGTTGTTTGGGTGAAGCGTCGCTCAATGAGAAAAACATCGGATTGTGGAACTACAACACCAGACAGGGACAATGTGGAGGCTGCTTTAGCAGGTTTGCACACGCACACACACACACACACGCGCACACACACATCTTAAGCTTACAAGAACCTGTTTTTCAGTCCACAGGCAGAGGAGACGTCCTTCCACTTTGATGGTTCTGGTTTCTCATTGGTCCAAAAGTCTCTTCGAGCCACATCCACTTCCATTGTTTTGTTGTTTAAAACGCTGTCTCCAGGCGGATTACTGCTGTACTTGGCATCCAACAACACCGTAAGCAAATAATAATGATAACATACCCTGCTCAGTGACATCATTACCTTATTATGATTCTCCTTCCTCCTGCAGAGGGACTTCCTCTCCATCGAGCTGGTGGAGGGCTCTGTCCGTCTGACCTTTGACCTGGGGTCTGGCGCTTTGGTCCTGACCTCCAGCAGGAAGTACAACACAGGAGTGTGGCACAAGGTTACGCTACAAAGGAACAGACGCAAAGGCTACCTCTCTATCATGGCGGCTGACCAGTCATCGGAGAAAGAAGTGTTGGAGGCGGAGTCACCCGGCACCGCCTCCGATCTGAACCGCTCTGACCTGGACCCCATTTACATCGGAGGACTTCCTGCTTCTCGACCAATCAGGTTTGAATCCAGTGTAAACACCTGCTGAGGATGTGACATCACACATTTGTATTAATGACTCTGCTTTCTAGGCGACAAGTCGTCTCCAGGTCATACGTTGGCTGCATCAAGAACGTAGAGATCGCGCGGTTGAACTTTGACCTTCTGCGGGATGCTTATGGAGTGAGGAAAGGATGTGTAGTCGAGGTACACACAAACACACACACACACACTAATTGCAGATTCCAATAAGCACACTTCACATATCCATACCTGTTGTTTAGGCGGTGCGGAGTGTCTCCGTGTTAAGCGGCGGTTTCGTCCAGATTGCTCCTCGTTCACTTGGCCAGGAGGCGGAGATTCTCCTGTCTTTCAAATCCAGTAACCAATCAGGAGTTCTCCTAGCCGCCCTTACTGATAAACCCGCTCAGCGACAGGTGAGACGTCACCAGATGATGTACGCAGCTGTTATCAGTTTTTAAAACACCGTGTGTGTGCATCCACAGCACTTCCTGTCCGTCCACCTGCTCTCTGGTTCTCTGGAGGCAGAGCTCGGGGAAATAGGCGGGCCCAGTCGGCGTGTGGCGGTCGTGGCACCTGAAGGCGGATCCTTCGCTGATGGAACAAAGCACTCTGTCATCATTAACATCAACAAGAAGTAGGTGTTAGCAGGACAACAAAGAAGCTGTCCCATATGTCTCATCTGTCTCACACCTGTCTCTGTCCCTGTCCCTCAGGTCGCTTTCCATCCAGGTGGACGAGCGAAATGCCAAGTCAGTCTCACTGTTGCCGGGCGGGTTGTCCCGTCTCGCCACGGCGTCCTTTTTCATTGGCGGACTGCCTTCAGAGGCGGGGTCTCACTTGCCAAACAAATTAAAGAACATGTCCAAGTTGTTCAGAGGATGCATCCAACACCTGGTGCTTGGAGGACGGTCAGTTGTTTGCACACATTTGTTTTTGTAAAATTTTGACAAAAATGTCATAAGGTCATGACTTTTGTCTCGTAATTTAAGTTAATTCTTGTAAAATTACCTCATTTTCTGTCATACTATCATTTGATAGGCTTATAGACCTTTCGGCTGCTGTGAGGTATGAGGGGGCGGAGCTTGACAGCTGCCTATTGGAGGAAAGAGTCAGAGGGGCGGTGCTTCCGGAAGAGCAGGATGTAGAACCCACCCTTGACCCTTCCCACCTGTCAGTAGCCCCACCCACCCACCTGAGTGCCGTGTCACCTGGAGCACTAATGGTAATCAATGATTTGATTAGCGATTGATTGTATGAATGATATCGTCATGGACAGTTTATATGTATTGCATGTTTGTTTGTTGTAGTGTACGCCAGAAGCCGAGCCGAGCTTCCTGCCTACCGCAGCTCAGTTTGGCTCAACACGACACAGTCACATGACTTTCGTCATCGACCCAATCACTGTGCGCAAAAGGTGAGTCAGTTCAGGGGCTGGGCTTGCCGTAACAAGTGGGCAGGCCTTCACTTCCCATGTTCCCACTCTCTCCAGCGTGTCCATACGCTTGTCGGTTCGAAGCCGAGCTCAGGACGGATTGCTGCTGCTTCTCTCCGACGCCAACCAGATGGACTTTGCCATCCTACGGCTGGCGGCGGGGCGGCTGCTGATGTCAGCTGACCTGGGGAAAGGCGCCACCTCCGCCGTTTCGTCTGCCGCCATCAACGACGGGAAATGGCACACAGTGAGTCCAATGATGCAGATAAGCAAAATAAGACTTTAAAGTGTCTAAACACGCCATCTCTCTGCACTAGGTCAGCGCCAACATCAGTCGCCGCCTCGTCTCCGTCTCTGTGGACAGTTTCACTCCGGACTTGGCGACGGTTAAAGGGAACCAGCTGGATGTTAACAGCAGACTGTACCTTGGTGGACTACCGCACATGCACAACACTAGAAGGATCAATGTAAGACGCACACATGCAAGAAGAATCTCCACGCGATCTCCTTTCGAGCTAATGTGTCCATCACAGGTCACCACGAGTCTTCCAGGATGCATCCACTCTGTCAGTCTGAACGGCGTCACGCTGGATCTCTCCCGGCCGGCTTCACAGCATGAGGTCACTTCCTGTTTCAGTAAGGAGGAGACAGGAAGTTACTTTAACGGCAGTGGATACGCCGCACTCGGTGAGTAAAGACGCGGTAAACAGTTAGACCATAGGGAGCTAATGATGTATAAATTACGTGTGTGCAGTGCGGGATGGCTACAAGGTGGGTTCTGACGTGTCTGTGTCTATGGAGTTTCGGACGAGCCAATCAGAGGGCATCTTGCTTGGTATTAGCAGTGCAAAGGTGGATGCCATTGGACTAGAGATGATTAAAGGACAGGTAAGTGAACTTGAATTGCCAAATCCTTCTTTTTTCTTGTAGTATTACGACATAATTCTCATAAAAATTACACATTTTTCTCATCATTGGAATATTAGAATTGAATCCTAATAAAAGGACACAAATTGTTCTCATAATATTTTGAAATTTTTCTTGTAATATTACAATCTACGTCCCATAAAATTACAACTTTTACTCATATTTGATTTTTTTCTCAGAATAATAGAACTTAATTCTCATAAAATTGCATTTGTCTCATATTTAGACTGTTTTTAAAAATATTAGAATTCTCCTAAAAATAACAAATTTTTGTCATCATATTTAGACTTTTTTCTATTTGTACTTAATTCTCCTAAAATTACGCATTTTTCTCATAATGTTTGGACTTTTTTGGAATAGAACTTAATTCTCATAAAATGTTTTTTTTGTCATATTGAGATGTTTCTTGTAATATTAAAACTTAATTGTCATATATAAAAATATAGAATATATATGGAATATATAATATTTTATATAGAATGTATATTTTCTTGTAATATTACAATGTACTTCCCATAAAATACACTTTTTCCTCAGATTTATATCCTTTTTTTTAGAATATTAGAATTCATGTCAAATTTAAAAACAAAAATGTATTATTGACTCTTTTCTTCAAACTTATTCAAACTTAATTCTCATAAAATACATTTTTCTCAATATTTTGACTATTTCTTTTAATATTAGAACTTAATTCTCATAAATTAGACATTTTTCTCGTAACATTTTCACTTTTTCTTGTAATATTCGAACTTACCTCACAATAATGTGGCTTGTTTCATATTGCAAAATAATTGTCTGCACAAACTACAGTTTTATTTGGCCTGTATGATGACTTACTCTACAAAATCCTTCCACTGACTGATGATTCCATCATTTAGGTGCTCTTTAACGTCAACAATGGTGCAGGCCGAGTGTCCGTTCGTTCCGTTGGCCACACGCTGTGCGATGGACGCTGGCACCGCCTGTTGGCCAGGAAGACCAAACACACCCTGAGTCTGAGCATAGATGGGCGGAGCACCACCATCACAAACCCTTACCCACAATCCACCTCTGCTGAGACCAACAACCCAGTGTATTTGGGAGGGTATCCAGGTGAGGACATCACATAGAGACACGAATGAGAGTTAGGATATTAGATTTGATGTGAAACTTTGTTTTTCAGACGGAACCAAACAGAACTGTCTGTCCGTCAAGTCGGCTTTCAGAGGCTGCCTGAAGAACGTGGAGCTCATCAAGTCTCACCTCATCACGCCCCTGGACCTGAGCCGCGCTCACGTCTCATTGGGCGTCACCCCCAACTCCTGTCCTGCTGCCTAGCGACAGTTGAATAGTCTCTTAAATGTTTTTAACTATTCTTTTTCTTCATCAAACTGCTGAAAAAATAAAAAAAAAACTAAAAATTGGTTGATTATTTTGTTTTATCTTAACCCAGTGTTATACCAAATCCAGAAATACAAAATAACAGAAGAGCACTCTTGTCACATAGGAGGATCTTTGACTTTCATTTTAAACTACATTCTTTGTAACTTTCTAGTGGGGAGAAGCGGCCAGTGGAGCGATGGACGACGAATCAGAAGCCGCACTGACTGGAGACAACCAATCAGAAGCCGGGCTCACCGACACCGGTGTCAGAAGCCGCGCTGACTGTAGACAACCAACCGTAGACGGGGTCAGAAGCCGCGCTGACTGAAGACAACCAATCAGAAGCCGGGCTCACCGTAGACAGGGAGGCGATTAAAACTGTGGTTACACCACAAGCCCATTAGATGGCGACAAAAAAGACGGAAGACATCAAAGCTCCTCCCTAAGGACTGGCGTGTTTTCATCAGAGAAACATGTGGATAGGCCCAAACAGTGTAAGGATACAACATGTGTTGATAAGAATAGCACAGTTTGGTCAGATATTGAGACATAAACACAGGATTTGATGGGCTGCTTGTGAATTTGGACATTGGGCCCAGCTGTGGGCAAATAGGGGACAACCATGACGACAACTGTCAGCCATTTTATTAAGCAACCTTCAGTCTTAAATAACATGACAAAGCAAGTGTTGTTTAATGAACAATAAATAATACATGTTGACGTACATACTGTAGGCGAGTATTACAGTAATGATGAGGTTTCCATAGAGACAGAGTACAACTACGTATGTTACAACCAAAACCAAATTCTGTACAGTAAACGAACAATAGGTGTTTTTTGGTAAATATGGATCAACATTAGCATGCTAATGCTTAGTTGATCATAATGGGCTGGTGAGAATATGAGTACATTTTAAAAGCATATTTTGGTGTAATTGTCAAGTAAGTCACAGTATATCAACAAGCTTCTGGTTCACTAGCAACTAGCTTAAGCTAGCTAAAAGCGGTTAGCGTCAAAGCCCTTTATTATAGTGTGGCACTGATCCTTTCATCATTGTGGTTGTGTGTTGTAGCCTGCCTCTATGATAAAATAACACAATAAACGAAGCTTTTAGCCACTATGCAGTGCTGGCAATCATGCTACCTTGTCAGAATAAAACATTTCTGCGATGAGCAAATACTACAGCGGGTCAGGTTGTCTGCTTGCTACGAGAGAGTGAGGTCAGAATGGAGAGCTAATGTTCATTGCATTCTATTTGGTTACATGTGTGTTTATCTTGTAAATTCTCAGCTTCTTTTATGTATTTGCTGGCTCCGACTTCCACAGTGCAGCCTTTAAGTGTCCTGAAAGAGACAGAAGAGTCATGAGAAATGCATGCTAATTCGCATCGTTTCGAGAAGCTGTGTTAGCAAAGGCTAGCTTATTCAGGTCACGTGTTCTCTTGAGTGTTTTAGTGTCTGCTTTTTAGAATTTCCGGGGTTTTAAGTTGAATTTTCTTGAATTTCTTGATACATTACTCCTCCCAGTGTTTTTTTCCCAGGAGGTGACCGTGAAAAGGTGCTAGCAGATGTTAGCATAGCACTTGTAATTTGAACTCTCCACACTGCCATGCATTAGCCAATCAGCATCCTTTGACCTTTTTACCTGCGATGTCCCTAATCAATCATCGGGGTCAACCTCGGTTTCTTTATGGATGACGACCCGTGTGACGGACAGCTCGGGATGCTGCCGCCGGGCCTCGCTGAGTGCCTCTGCCAGAGCCTTAAAGACACACGTTTACAGGACTGACCAGGTCTAGGCAACGTTTGGCGAGTCCTCTTTTCACCTTGTTTGGCCCAGGGGCGTTTTCATTAACACTCTTGATTGATTACCTGATCGTGGTCCATTTCGGTGTCTCCGGAAATGACAATCCTCTTCTCAATCCTAGTTTCTGAAATCCCTCTATTCACCATCTAACGACAGTGAGCGCAAACAGTTAATACAGAGTCTACTTAAAAGTCTTCTGGTAGTGATTAACAGATTCCTGCCTTGGTAATGTGAGTGGTGCTGGACGTGGTGGATGTCTCTGCAGTGAAGGTCTGGGAACTCAGCAGCAGTCCAGCAGGACGATCAGAGTCCACTTGCCTCTGAAACACGCGGACATTCAGACATTTGGCATGAGACATTGCTCTGTTTGTCACCCAACTTTCCTAAAGAAGACAAAATACGACGGCTGATCACGTGTGTTCTGAAAGTTCCTCACCCCTGGAGCTTCATACGTCAAAGTCTTCCTCAACACAGGAACCACCTGACCGAGACAAACACGACATGTCAACAAAACTGTTTTCTCTTGTCACCGAGACTGGTTTCATTTCAAAGGGTTTCACTATGACTTGTTTCAATGGGACTGGATCACTGGGACTAGTTTTACAGGAACATAATGAGCATGGACAGGATTCGCTTTCACTGAGTTCACTGGGACAGGTTTTGCTAGGACAGGTTTCACCGGGACAGGTTAATTTGGACTGGTTTCATTGGAACGAGATTCACAGGGTCAGGATTCACTGTCACAAGTTTGACTGATTTCACTGGGGGGGTCTGATTTATGTGGACTGGTTTCATTGGGACTGGTTTCACTGGAACAGAATTGACAGGAACATGTTTCACTAGGACTGATTTAACCAGGACAGGATTTATTTGAAATGGTTTCACTGGGACAGGAATCATTAGGGTTGGTTTGGTTCACTGGAGACAGGTTTTATTGGAGCAGGATTTGCTGGGACTGGTTTCACTGGGATGGATTTCACCAGGATAGTTTTTGCTAGGACAGGTTTAATTTGGATTGGTTTCACTGGAACAGGATTCACAGGGTCGGGATTTACTGTGACTAGTTTGACGAGGACTGGTTTGACTGGGGAATCGGTTTTAAGTGGACTGGTTTCACTGGGACAGCTTTCACTGGAACAGGATTTACAAGGACATGTTTCACTAGAAGTGTTCACTGAGACAGGGTTTGTTTTCAATGGTTTCACTGGGACTGGTTTAATATTGAGAGGTTATATTTGGAATGGTTTCACTGGAACAGGATTCGCAGGGACAGAATTGACTGGGACTGGTTTCACTGGAACAGGAATCACTCAGGTTGATATAGTTTGGACTGGGTTTGGGTCGGTTTTGCATGTTTCATTTGGACTGGTTTCACAGAGACAGGTTTTGCTGGGGCAAGTGGGAACAATTTTGGTTTCACTTTGGACTAGTTTCACTGGAACAAAGTTCACAGGGCCAGGTTTCACTGGGGATGGTTTCAATGGAGCAGGTTTCTTTTGGATCAGTTTCACTAGGAGAGGTATCACTGGGACTGGTTTGACGTTCAGTGTTACCTCTTGCAAGGTCTGACCATCCTTATCTTGGTCAGCGTGGTAGCAAAGCTGCCTCTCATTGGTGGAACAGGGGCTACGCGGAGAGGTGGGGGAAGGGGAGTTTTCGCCAGTCCTCCATCCACCTTCATCCTCTTCAGAAACCTCCTCAGAGTCCTCGTCGTCATGGTAGCGCAGCGATAGACTTGTAGCCGGCCGAGTGCCCAACACAGAACAGGGCCTCATGGTGGGACTAAGCAGTGCAGTGCTTTCTGGATCAGTGATGCCAGCTGTGGGGCTTTGAGACTGTCTGGCTGCTGTATCCATGGCCTCTTCCACTACTGCCTGAGCTAACACGCTGATAGCATCCTGGCTAGCCTGGCTGAGGTCGTCATCACTCGCCTGGCTGCTTGGCTCATCATCACTTGCATCGTCAAACTTATACTGACGATCAATATAATCGCTGGCATCATCAGCATGCATCACTGAAGCCCCTGGCGGAGGGGGTGGGGGCTCACAAGGAGGCGGACCCATGAAACCCCCCGTCACTACCTGGTGCTGCTCCGTCATCGGCTCTTCCTCTGACGCCACCATGATGGTCTCCACTCTCTCTGAGGTCTGAAACAGGGAATAAACACGTATGAGGGGCGGGGCCAACAGGTGGAAGAGGGCGGGACAGACGGATTGAAGGGATAACCTTCATCAGGTTGTGTTCCATGAAGGTTTTTTGTTCTCTGGCCGACTTCAGCAAAGCGGTCAGCTCAGGAGACATTTCGCTTAGCGGAGGCTTCGGCTGCACGTGGACACACAGAAACAATTCAATTGTGATTAAATCAATTTCCGCTGATAATGCTTTAGTGAAGGGGGCGGGGTCAAACATAACCATGCTTGTGTTGCCGCCAAAGCAAAACGTTGAGGTCTCTTCCTGTTATTGTTTTTGGAGGATTCTGCGTAACGTGCCAGATTAAATGTCAACAGGAAGTGATGAAGATGGGAAGGCTGCAAAGGGTGAAGAACAGAAACAAGCCCCTCCCCACAGCAAAAAACCGCAAGAAGCAAAGAGTTAAGGACAGCCTTTTTTCGTTGGAGAAGCAGCAGGAGGAAGCTGGGAGTAAGTAGGCCCCCCCACCTGGACACATGCTGCTATAACACCAAATGACGTCCCAAGGGTACTTCATTGGTGCTAGTCGCCATATTGTTGTTAGCATAAACAGACGCTAGGTTGCTAGGTGACAGATGGAGAGCAGCTTGATATGTTAGTGTCGCCACGTCAACCACGAAGCAGCGTACCGCTCTGGCCATGAAGGGTGACTTCCTGCTGGTGAGGTGACTCAGTGCAGGGGCGGGGCTTCCACCCACAAAAGCAGGGGCTTCACCTCCCATCGCTCTGCTTTGACCCCCGGGGAGTCGGGGCTCCGCCTTATTACTACTCATGAGAAGAGACTGTCCCCCAGTGATGACGTCATCACCCCTTGTTCTCATCACGGTAAAATCGTTCGTTATGGCGACAACACTGCCGGAGGTGGTGTCATAACTCCGCCCCAGAGTGATGCTCTTCCCTTTGATTGGCTGTGGGGGTTCTCGCTTTACTGTGGCCCCGCCCTCCTGGGGCGCACACACACACACACACACACAGATTCAATAACCAGTCACAGAAAATGTTTGTTTAATATGACCATGAGATAATTCTTACCTCTCCTGCCTCCAGGGGCTCAATCATGGGCGAGTCGTCCGCTCGTCGAACAGGCGACGACGCCAGACGTTTTTCCCACTCGGTCAGCCCTCCCGCTGGCCCCCCTCCCTCTAAGAAGGAGCGCCTTAGATCGCTGATGGTACTTGCGGGTTTCTCAACCTTTTCTGGACTGGCCACAATTTCCTGGAGGCGGAGTCACGGCCAGGTGAGTCAACCAGTCAAAACAAATATAATCGAGAATAATAAAATGTACCTGTTCACTTTTTAAGTCGTCTTCCTGGTCAGACTGAAAGAAACAACACATGTTGCTGTTGCTTCCCATAAGTCAGTAAAAATCAGTATTATTATTATAATCACCTCAGTGGCTGTCAGGTCTCCATCCACAGTCTCTGTCAGCTCTGTCTGAAGACACAAAGCAGTCAACGTGATACTATATACTGTATATCTATACGATGTGTTCTTGTTTGTATAAAATAACTCTTGTACTCCTGAACTGCTGCACACAAAACGGTGAAAACTGATGAAAACATGCCTCCCTATTGTGCTACTATTCATCTGTTATTAAAACACAGGCGGACTTTAAATTTATCACACAGTGCTACAAAACACCCACGGTAACTTCTGGTTGCATAGCCGAATCACCACCAAATTTGGTACACACCTGTGGTGCACTGACAAGCACGTGTGTGAGAAAATTGAGCAAGATTGGCTGAAAAACAAAAAAGCAAAATCTCTTTGCACCAAATTCATTGCTCATAAGTCATTGAGCATTTGTCATTGAGGATATCTGCATTACAGCTATGCTCGTACGTAGTCCACAGAATTATGAGCACAACCCATAGGGGGCGCTACAAATGTCATAGCTGGCTAGCATGGTTTCGCCCAGAATAAAAAAATACTACAGTGCCATCATCTTCCATCATACTCTGTGAACCAGGAAGTGGTCTGTTAACATACACATCAAGCAAACATGAAGTAAGTACTCACAGTTTTTAGATTGTCGTCTAGTTGCTCGGGAGTCAGTGGACTTTGAGGGACATCTATTACTTTCATGGCCTCCTCGTCGTCCTGTTGCTTCACCTCCTGCTCCACCTCATTCTCCGCCTCTTGAACCACCTCTCGTGCCGCCTCTTGTTCCACCTCCATGCTGTCCTGCACCTCCTCAACTGCAACAACAAGATAAGGACAAAAAGGATCCAAGCGAAGGTGTAAACTTGTCTGCCACTTGTATTCACCTGGTCTGAAAGCACTCGTCTGATTGGTTCCTTCATCCATCTGCTCCTCCATCCTCTTCTCAGGGGTCACTGTGGTGATGAGGTCACTGGCCGTGATGGTTTTAGACACTGCGTACAGTCCAGTGCCCATGTCTTAACACACAGATGCACATAATTAGCTGTAGCAGCAGTATCCATAGGAGCACAGTATGTGTCAACTCAGCCAATCAGAGTTCAGGACACATGCAGCGCAGGCAAGGCAGCAGCCAATCAGCTTCAGCCCCATCAGGTCTTGCAGAATCTGGTTACAGTCGTAAAACAATGACTGGGTCGTGCCCTTACTCAAAGGGCATGAGCATTTCCCTTAACCCCGCCTCCAAACCGCATCATCAAAAAAAACTGTAGTTTGTGCTTTTTGGTGGGTCTTCAGAGACTTCATAGCCTCTGTCATCCCACAAAATAGCCACATCAGAGCCATAACAGAAGATCCACTTTTGCCTTTTACACAGAACCCAAAATGCTGGCAGTGTAAAAGGGGCTTATGTCACAAGGAGGCGTGGCCACCTGAGAAATCCGACACAGTGGGTTTCCTGCAGCCAATCACAAGCCGGATAAGGAAAAGCGTTGTGGCCAATCACAGGCCAGTACTTGAGTACTGTTACTTGATTGACAGATTAACTTCTACCTGTTTGTGAGTTTCCATTGGCTGTGATGGCTGGAGAGCCATTGAGAGAGGAGGTGGGCGTGGCACTTGGAGCTGAGGACCAATCAAAACTCTGGTCACTGACATGTACAGTATATAAAAAATGGATTCCCAAAGAGCCTCAACACCTCAATGTAAATTCCACAGCTTGTTTTTTTTTTTTTTTTTTTTTTGTTTTTTTAAGGAAAAGGTTTTCCGAACAGAATTTCCACAACAAACCCTGGAGAGTAGGATCAAATGTTGACTCCAGCAGGGTCACGGTCCATACCTCCATCCAGGCTGCGACTCAGCATGTTCCTCTTGCTGATGCATCGTGGGAAATTGGGTGCCGGTCTGGAGATCTGAGCGCTGGCTCTGCGACTTTGGATCTGCGTACGGCCGCTGTAGCGGAACTTGGAACCGAGGGTGAGAAAACGCTTTGGAGGTTCTTCTGGAGAGACAAGCCTAGGAAAGAAGGAGGGCGTGAGGGTGATTGTTGGACACTTCACATTTAAATGTTGAAGACGATGTAAACACCTGAAGAAGGAGTGATGCTCCACACACACTTTCCACAATCTCTTGGCTGCTCTGTGGTTTAGCAGCTTGAAAGCAATCGTTGATTCAAACTGGTCAAACTGGAGACAAGCCACCAGTTAAAGAACTTCAACAAATTCAAATTCGGAGTTCTTCTGCTGTGGTGTTCACCTCTCCAGGCCGTATCTTGATGTAGAAGTTGTTTCTTTTGTAGGAGATCTTCAGGATCTTTGGCCATGAAAACCTGTTGATCCTCAGCCGATCCCTGTAGACAAGCAGGCCACTACTGCACACACCCAGCATGATGGCCACGCCCTCCGAGTCCTACACACGCATAAAGACAATGCAGTTGTTTACCACCTCTTGTTTGTCCGATGGGCGGCAGTCTCCGTACATAAAATAAAGGAACGAAGACAACACAAAGACGGACAGACAGCACGCCATCTTACCTCGGAGCGACCTGAAGACAAGCAATCAAAGCGGCTTCCTACCATCTAGTCCATTCAAAGCAAAAAAAAAAAAGACAGGAAAATAAAAACTTGTCTAAATGTAATCACCAAGAGACAGAGCAATAATCTAAAAAAACGTGTCTTCACTTTGCCCATTTAATGACAGAAACCACCATCCATCACATGATCCACATATGGATACAAGTACTTTTGATGTTTGCTGGAATAGTCACGACAGTGCATGATATGCTGCTGTCCTTCAAAAACAAAACCGTGCATTTTCTCTGCACCTTTGTTTCGCTGTGCTCAGGATGAAGGACTTTTAAGTACCCTAAAGATCACCCAATTCACATTATTTATTTTGTTTGAATAATGTGATTCTATGAAAGCACTTGGTGTGACATGACGAAATGGTATGGAAGAAAAGAAAGAGAAAACAATATTCTAATCAGTTTGCTGCCTTCACAGTGGCAAACTGAATTGGACATGAGTGGAAAAATCAGTGCAGTGAGCACCCACACGCACACACAGACAGATGTGATCGACCACAGACAGGAAGTGGGTCATGTATTGGCGAATGTTGTGGCACAGGATTTGCCCAAATTAGGCTTTCCCTTATTTGCAAATGATTTCATCCCAACAATCGAAAGACAGAGCCAGGAAATGTTGCACTTGAAACTCAAAAGTGCAGTGTAGTGTAGTGTAGTGTGTGTATGTGTGTGCGTTTACCCTTGCATGATGAAGGTCAACTCCATACATTGAAAGTTTCTTCACGTTTTCCAGGAAATGCATCTCAGCTTCAGCTGGTGTCATTCCTCTAAACACAATCGCACATTTAAAGAAAGAACTGCGGAAAGCGGAACTGAGTGTGGAACCAAACATTCTGTGGATATGAAAAATACACATTAAATTCAATAAAATTCCGAAAAGAACCTGTAACTTTTGTGTAGCTCCATGATCTTCTCCTC
Source organism: Dunckerocampus dactyliophorus (assembly GCF_027744805.1). NCBI lineage: Eukaryota > Metazoa > Chordata > Actinopteri > Syngnathiformes > Syngnathidae > Dunckerocampus > Dunckerocampus dactyliophorus. Next base: position 11,580,071 of record NC_072839.1, on the reverse strand, counting down.
CATTTGCTTGCTTTGGTTGGGAGCAAAACAAAGTTCGCTCACGTAGTCCGAGCCACATTCATCTGCAAGAAGAACAGAGTTTTGTTTGAATAATGTGATACTATAAAAGTGATTCCATGGTAAAGAACTGGATGACCTCAAACTTGTTACTATTAAACTCAAGACTGAAATCACAGTCCTTGGATCCCAGCACCTCAGAGTCAAGATTGCAGATGATGTTCCTGCCCCAGATGGTCTTGCACTCACCCCCCACACAATACAGTCAGAAACTAGGTGTCATCTTCGATCAGGATCTTTCCTTTAGTTCCCAAATACGACAAGTGTCAAAAACTGCATTCTTCCATTTACGAAACATGGAGAAAATCTGAAAATTCCTGCCACTATCTGATGCAGAAAAACTCGTTCATGCTTTTGTGACCTCCAGGTTGGATTATTCTAACTCTCTGTTAATAGGTTGCCCTAAGAAATCTTAACCGGAACCAGAAGAAGAGGGCATATCTCACCCGTATTAGCCTCACTGCACTGGTTACCTGTCAAATTTAGAATTGAGTTTCAAATTCACTACACGGTCAGGCACCAGGATATCTGAAAGAGCTCCTAGAACCCTATCAACCCAGGAGAACACTGCGCTCCCAGAATTTACAATTACTTGCCACTCCTAGAATTTTTAGAAGTAGGATGGGAAGCAGAGCATTTAGTTATCAAGCTCCTCTGTTGTGGAACCATCTCCACCACTCAATCCGGGGGGCAGACACCCTCTCTCTATTTAAACGTCAACTCACAACTTACCTCTTTGCTTAAGCAGTGGTTAGAACTGACACCTGATACGCTATGGATCAGAGACACTCCTCTATGTTCCTTGAACTAAGACTAAGACCTGTGGCTTGATCTACCATCTATCTCTCTACTCTATTTTTATATCTTAACCCAACCAGTCGAGACAGATGGCCGCCCCGCAGAGCCTGGGTTCTGTTCAAGGTTTCTTCCCCAGAGGGAGTTTTCTCCTTGCCTCCGTCGCCAAGTGCTTGCGCATGTGGGGTTTCAGTTGGTTCTCTGTTTTTCATTTATGAATGTGACCTCCATGTGTAAAGTGCCATGTGATAACTGCTGTTGTGATTTGGCGCTATATAAATAATTGATTGATTGAGGGTGTTTTTATAGCGGGTGCAGAGGAGGGGAGTACCTGGGTCGTAGTCTCCTAGCTCTGATTGGACGGTGTAGGAGCCGAGGACAGTGTGAGTTGTGAATGAACACGGAAGTCGACTGGACACGATATCCTGTCTGAGCTGCAGACACAGGAAGTACCTATGGAGGATATAAATAATTTTCACCTGATGGACAAACTGCGAGAGTATTGACTGGCAGCTAGGTGAACCTACCTGGTGATGTCCTCAGAGAGCTGGGCAGGGTTAGGGGGGTAAAACTTGACGTTGAAGGAGAAGTGCCAGGGCACACCTGCAATAACAGGGGAAACTTTTGTGTGCTCTAGGAGAGTGTGAGTTCTCTCATCCAAACACAAGTGTGGTACAATTCCCTTGCTCCAGAACACTTGGAAGAGGCGAGCCTATTGCTCATGCATAAATCTAGACAAATCATGAATGCAATTGCTGCGTCTACTGGTTATTAATGATAACCTGCCCTTTCCATGATAGGAATAAGAAATAACCCATTAGTCCACACATGCACACGCAGTGTAGATGAGTCATTTAATTAATGCAGTCACTCCTCCTGCTAGTTATTAATGATATCAGCCACCCTGAATTATAGAAATGAATAGAACGCCTGGGATTAATGCCGAAAATCCCACAGCCTACGGGGGCCTCGCTGGCACATGAGCACATGTGCACACAGTGCAGACGAGTCTCATGATGAATGTGAGCACTCCTGCTGCCAGTTATTAATGATAAGCCCCACCTTGCATACTCAAAATGAATGGGAGGACTCAAAATAATCTGCCCAGTCAAAGTCCACGGTGCTTTGCTCACATACGAGCACATGCATGCATCATATATAGTTCCATCGCTCCGCCCGTCCGTTTTTGATAACGTCCACCTTGCATACTAGAACTGAATACAAAGCCTCAAAATAATGCACAATGTCCAAGTCCATGCTACCTTGCTCACACACTTGCATATGCACAAATCATATACATTCCATCGCTTCCCCCTCCATTTATTCCCCCTCCACCTTGTACAATGGAAACAAACAACCCAAAATAAGTCAGGAGAGTTGCAGTCATACATTGCTGGATAGTTACTGACCTCTGACCTGTTTCTTCATCTCCTTCCCAGGATCCAACCAGTTCTACAAGACAGAGGTTAATAATCATCTGACAGGGATAGAAGTGACAGAAACAAAGCCAGGATGGAGTTTACCTTGTGGTTGTCTGCGTCTCTGAAGGACAAGGCAAAGTAGTCCCGCTCCAGGAGGTTGACATGCTCGCAGACCTTCTCAAACAGCTGAAGACCACGAGCTCGTTTCTGCAACAAAAATGTTTTTTTGCGAACCTTTTGACTTGTTCATGTGCGCAACGGTGTACTAGTGTTGTCCTGGTCTCACCTCCACAGTGCAGGTAAATAAGGTGCCGTCCAGCAGGGTCACTTTGGCCTGCATGGTCCTGAAGTTCAGAGAATTCCTGACCGGGGAGGGAGCGACTCGACTGCCCGGTGACAGGTGACCGGTTGACTCGTCTGCCAATAAACTACCTTGGTATTGGGATGCCCTGCCCTCCCCTACCTGAACAGGAAATGAAGTCACATTTCTGCTGCTCTGCGCTGATGATGTTTTAATGCTCCCTTGTTACCTGAATGGGTGCGCAGTGGGCGCCGGCTTCAGGGAGAGACTCCGCCTCCTGTGGTTCACTTTGCTCTGTCGTCATGGCGATGAGTTGACCTGAAAGCAAAATTCAGACTGAACTGGTGAGACAGTTCAGAATCGTTTGGACTTTTTAAAATATACTTTTTTTTTAAATAAATGTTTTGTTTGACAGGCTGTCAATCTTTTGACCTGGCCAGCTGTCATGTGAGGGTTGCCGTGGTAACAGTAGAGCCAGAGTGAGCGAGAGAGAGATTATGGGTAAGGGAATGTGATCTGGTTTTGAGTGCGATGATGTGGGTCAGAGTGTGTGTGTGTATAGAAGAGTTACAATGGTGTAAATGATATTTACAATATTGAAAAAAAAATTATAATATTGGAAATAATGTATTGTCACTTTCAATATATGGTATAATGTGTATAATAATGTGTGGGTACAATAAGGTATAAATAACATAAATAACTTATACTAATACAGTACAGGGAGCAGGAACACATCAATAATTAACTTTTGCATTAAGATGAAAGCTTTGAAGTGATCAGTAAATGTCAAAATATAAATAACGATAATAAGAGCAGACACATTTAAAGGTTTTCCTTTAAGTGAACCAAAACCAAATGTGATAAAATGTTAGTGGTCACATTATTTGAACATTTCTGCATGTTCTATTTTTTAAATATTCTGTTCTAAACTGTTAGATTCTGTCGCTTTTGGTTCGTTATGTTTAATGCTTCCAAATAAGTCAGCTACATCTAACAAAGCCGAGAAAAAGTGTTCATATTATTGAAGCCATTTGCATTGCATTTGTATTGATTTGTTTAGGACAAAAGCTTTGGCATCACAATGATTCCATGCATGTGCTCTAATGTGCTAATGGTTCATCCTGCAGCAGGAAACACCCCACTGCAACGCACGCACACACGCACATCACAGCTGCAGCATGATCATGCAAAACTGCCGCTCGCGAAGTAGTGATCATAAATAATCCTGATTATTAGTTCATGCATTTTCTATTTATGTCTTCCATTAGGTCACAGCTTGTGTTTTTACCTGTACTGTTACGGGACGCTCGCCCTCTTCCTCGCTTCGCTGTGACGGCCAAGCTTTTTTTTTTTTTGTACGACGTCATTTCTGTGACGCAATGACGTCACGACGCACGAGACGGCAGGGGGCGTTAAAACCTAAATTAAAATGACTGACGGCTTTTAAGTGAACGGTTTAGTGCCGGAAGTGAAGAGAAAAACAGTTTGATGGTGACAGAGTGGAGTTGATGATGTGGATCAGCATCTCTTATTTCCCATTACTTTAAAGCAACCGCATGCGTTGTGTGTGTGCGTGTGCGCGCGTGTGTATGTTTTTACTCACAGGGTATTAGATGTAAACAGGAAGTGATGGATCCATGCCCGAGAAGAAAAAGAAGTCACACAATAATCAATTAACATGATGAATATTTTTTAGGTAACACAATGCAAAAGTAGAACCATTTCTCAGCGTCACCACTCGCTGGGGCCAGTCGTGACCCTTGTCCATGTGTCCTTACTTGGGTTCAAGTCGTCAGAGGCTTGTCTCCTCCATCCGTCTTTGTGCGTCGCAATGTGTCTGTTGTTTGGATGGATTATTGCTTTTCACTCTGACAGGTCAGACCCCGCCCTCCTTCCCTCCACACACAGATTACTTCTCCCCCAGCTGTCAGTCACTGCGCTGGGGGCAGGGCTTGCATCGTGATGCGTTCAAGTAGTCTGTGATGACTATGTGCTTAGAAGGGCATCAATTTAGCAGCTTTGCTGTGATTGGTAAACAGATCAAAGGGGTCAAAGGTCACCACACTACCATTCAGATTCCCTCTCCAAGTGGGTTATGGATGATAAATTCCCAATCAGGGTTGCAGGATTAAAATGTAAATTGACATATTTGGATATTCTTTACAGTTGATCACATGGTTCACAATGGAACAACAGAAGTGGTTCATTTTTCATGGAAAGTTTATTTTCTTAATGTTTATTGATGATACACTTTCACATGTCGCACAATCAGTGTCTGTGACAGAAGATGAACAGAGCCAACTTCAAAGTTTCGGGACATCTCTCCAAACAACCTATCCTGACCCATATTTCATAAGTTAATTCTCCTTCAACCCTCAGCTCCCAAAAGCGAAGTCCCTTTGGCAGGGCTAGTCCACTAGCGGCCTGCGGGCCATATCTAGCCCAGTTGAGTTTAAAACTTGCAAGCAACTAACATTTTTGTTGCAGATGCCACCAGAGCACTCCTCATCTAGAGGATCTTTAACCGTTTTTGCAGCAGCTTCTCAAAGAAAGCAGATACCTACTCTCATACATAGAATCTTTGACCAGCATTAACATACAGTATATAATATCCATTTGGTGAGGTAAAAATATGGACCTATGACAGAGCCTTGCATTGACATTATATACAAAATGAGATGGAGAAGGAGACAGTCCGCCCCCTCAAGTCTTTAGCTTTTTGAGAATGTGGCACCCAGACTAGCCCTGCCCTATAGAATAAGCATACATTATATAATAGTCACAGCACTGCCAAGTTACTCAAACTTTGCTAACCGGGTCAGAACTGACATCACGTGAACATGTAGGCCAGTCTTCCAGCAGAACAGTGCGCATGCGTGATGAGCCGGCGCTCTGTCTGGGATCTTTACGTGCCCCCGCAGTGAGGGAGCAGGCGCAAAGCGCGGCCTCAAGCCTGTGCTCGTCCTCGACAACAACAATAACAACAACAAAAAGCGATCAAAGTGTTTCCGGGCCTCCATTGGCAGAACGGAGCCACACATCCTGCTGACACCGGCTCGCAGTGAGGTAAGAGCCTGCGCCCGCGCCCTCCTCGCTCCGCTCGGCGGGGATGGCTGCGCGTTCTCGAGCCGCTCATGGCCGCTCGCTCGCTCGCTCGCGTGTCCTCTCGTTCGTGCTGCCCGCGTGCCTGTGTCTCGCTCCCGGGATGAGCCCGCGAGCCGGCCGCGCGCAGACGAGTTTGAAACCAACGAGAATGGCGGATGCTTGGCTGAAATCGCCATTTTGTGTCCTACTGGGGCACCAGGCCGCAAGTCCGCCATTTAACTAAGCAAACACCAGCCAAACACTCCCGGGTGGGGACCCGGAATAAGTCCATTGTGATCCTAGGCGATTGTTTCATGGCCCGCTGTGTATTTCGCGTCATGGTTCGTCATATTAGGCTTTGATGAGCTCCGTGGCACTGACGAATGAGCTGCTGTTAAGTTGTTTGAACAAAAAACGTCTTGATTTGCATTCCCTGCTCGATCAGGCCGACATCTCCCCATTCTACTAAACCCCTCAATGTCCTCTTCTATGTTTCTGGATCGGTTTCATGGTCCTGCTTTGACTTTTAGCAGAGCAATAGCCGCTCCATGCTAATTGCTAGGTCGTTGCCAAACGTCCACACGTGACGTCATGTGAAGACACACGCTCTGAGGCGCGTGCCCGTTTTCCAACATGGTAACCACGAGGTTGCTTATTTTGATTTAGCACCAAGTTTTTAAGTCCTGAAGTGAAAAGTGCTACCATATTAAAATGCCAACATTTTTCACTTGTAAATGAAAGCATATCAAAGCTGTTTTGTCATTTTAATGATTGTTTGATTGTTTAAAAATAGGGGAAAAAAATACATACACTGATCAGATTAATGTTGCTCAACTACCTCTAGTTGACACAATGCTCCTCTTTGGATTGCCATTTAATTAAGGTTAATCAACAGCCCCTCTGCTGGTTGCAGCCAAGTAGTGCACGCCATTAATGGATTAGATTAATTCAAAATGATCAAATACGATCAGATAATATGCTATTATCGCTAATTTTGTTTCATTTTTTACTTTGAATGTAACCACAAAGGACATGAAATAACGATTATCAAGTCAGTTGTCTGAAAATTCTTATTAATTTACTTATTGATAATAATTATACAAAGTGACCTATTGGATTTCTATCATGTGCACGTGAGTCCAGATGGCCGAGACGGTGAAGTACGTCGACGACGAGCACAAGAACATTTTCCTCAGGTTGCTGAACGAGCAACGGCTGGAGGGCGACCACTGCGACATTGCCGTGGTGGTTGAAGACGTCAAGTTCCGCGCTCACCGCTGCGTTCTGGCGGCGTGCTCCAACTACTTCAAGAAACTCTTCAAGAAACACGAGGTACTCTCACAACACGCACAATATCTTGTATTAAACCCCTTACTCATGTGTCTGCATGTGCAGGTGGATAACTCGTCTGTGATCGAGATCGACTTCATCCGCTCCGACATCTTTGAGGAGGTGTTGAACTACATGTACACAGCCAAGATTTCTATCAAGAAGAGAGACATCAACCTGATGATGTCATCGGGACAAATCCTAGGCATCCGCTTCCTGGACAAACTCTGCTCGCAGGTACACATGTGGGGTGGGTGGGGCTTAATAGCTGGTTCTGTGTGTGAAAGCATGCCTCATATGTGATCTCAAGAGAAAAGAGTGATGTCTCGGGAAAGAACTCTGATAGACGCCAGAGTTTCTAAACAGATTTTTCTTCCTGCAGAAGCGGGACATGTCGTCTGAGGACAAAGACAAGTTTCCTTATGACATCGTAAAGATGGCGCTGCCTCCTGAGGCGCAGCTGGCTGCTGAGGCAGAGGTACTGGACAATAATCCCTTGTTTACCACGGTTAATCATGGTTCCATACTCGATCGTGATAAGTGAATTTCCACAAAGTAAGATTTCTGATTTATAAATGGAATATTTTTGTAGACAGAAAGCCTGTTTACGACCTTTTAAATACAGCTTTGTAGTATTGGAGTCCTCTAGACATGAAATAACACTACTATAGTCACTTTACACTTGTATTACCCAATATAGTAGGGACAATAAGACGAAATAATCCATTTCAGACATAAATAAGACTAGCGCTTGTGTGTGTTACTATAAATGTGAGAGGTACACATGGAGTGACATTGGGGGTTCAAAGTTGAGTTTCAGCTTTGCATGGGTCACAGCTGCATAAATAGCCCATGTTTTTATTACGGATTATTGTGTCTGTTGGGAGGTAATTCAAACCTGCAATAAAATCCTGTTGTTCTGATCCTTGTGTGCCTCACCAAACATTACAGTAACACGACTGACACCTAGTGACCAGTGCAGAATACTACATTTCATCAACGTCTGTGAATGTGTCTTTCGAATGCCTTTTTATTTGTATTTTAGTTCATTTAGTCATTTTTATGCTTGAAAATGTTTCATTTAGGCAGACAATATGAAACATTTTCTTAAATAGGCATAGTTTTTGGCTAATAATGGTCTGCATTCACCACGAAACAGTATGATTTATTAATTTAATATATTTTTGAAAAACCGTGATAGAGTGAAACCGCGAAACTCGAAGGGCAAAGTGGCGAGGGACCACTGTACAGCAAATATTATAGTTTTTCTGTGGTGGAGGTCAAGGCTCTATTATTTTATTTATGTGTTGACTAGGTTCTCGGGGAGCACGAGGACACGCCCACCGCAGATGATCTCGTTGGGGCCGCAGCCAATCAGGAGCTGGATAAGTCTCCCAATGCGGCGCTTCGTGTTCAGGAGGCCATTTTGAAGGAGCTGGCCAATGAGGATGTACACAAGGTACACATTAGAACATGAACGCACACAATCCCCTCCCACTAGATCAAAATGAAAATGTAAGATGAACTAGACCAGTGGTTTTCAAACCGCAAACAAGCAACATTTTCAAAGCTAAATCGTGATTTACAAAGCAAAGCGTTTTCGAGGTGGTACTTGGTGGAAAAAAGTTTGAACGAGACTTGTGTGGCCCCCAGGTGGCCTGCTATGACCAAGATGTGGTGCCAGAGATGGAGGTGGAGCCAAAAGAACTTGGGGCAGAGCACCATGCCACCCAGACGCTAACGTTTGCTGACAGCATGGGCGAGGTGAAAGACGAGCAGCCGCCTGGATGGGCGACCGCGACGGCGGACATGAAGTTTGAATACCTCCTGTACGGACACCGAGAGCAGCTGGCGTGCCACGTGTGCGCCAAGACCTTCTTGGATGAGTCCAGACTCAGGTACGCAGTACCTTCACACGTACATACATTCGCACATGACCCTTACATGCGTATGCGTATGTTTAGGAAACATGAGAAGCTCCATTCGGCCGATCGTCCTTTTGCATGTGAGATCTGCTCGAAAGCGTTCACCACCCACGCTCACTTGAAAGGTGAGTACCTGTCAGTTTTTTGTTTTGTTTTTTTCACAGCCGTGACTCTGACTTCACCTGTCTGTTTCAGAACACCTGAAGATCCACACGGGCTTCAAGCCGTATCGATGCGATGTTTGTGGGAAGTCGTTTATCAGAGCTCCGGACCTGAAAAAACATGAGCGTGTCCACAGCAACGAGCGTCCGTTTGCCTGCCAGATGTGTGAAAAGGTCTTGTGTGCGAAAAGCTCAGTCTATCTCTCAACCGTCGACTGTCTCTCACCCGTCTGTCGGTCTGTGTGTCTGTTTGCAGGCTTTTAAACACAAATCTCACCTGAAAGACCATGAGAGGAGACACAGGGGAGAGAAACCGTTCGTCTGTACGTCCTGCACAAAGGCATTTGCTAAGGTGCTGCAAGTCCTTCTGTCACCTCTAAACTCCAACACATTTTCTCCCATAATCGAAATCAACTTCATAAATTCACTATTAGCTGTCATATAAGTGTAAAAAGAAGTGTTAAAGTAAAACCTAAAATCAATAAATGAGACACTTTCCATTACTTTGATGATGAGCGATGGACACGGTGTACCTACGTAGGAGGTGAGTCTGCAACATTAGCACCACACACATTATTGTACACCATCCATTCTTCTTTTTAGTTGCCTATTATTATTATTATCGTATTGTTGTTCCGAGCCACCATGACAAGCTTGCCTACGGCTCGTCACATTTTTCCTCGCTCCCATAGCTGGTAGGCGTCTGTGGTGGCATCACAAAAATAGTCGAAGAAAACGCAAAATGCAGCTGTCACTTGAAGATGCATGATGCATTGGGCTCCTCTGACCTTTTAGAGGCCTGTTCTACTTTAGAGGCTCAATTGTATGAGGAGACAAAAGTTGGAGACATTCTTTGTGTTTTGCAGGCATCTGATCTTAAGCGCCACGAAAACAACATGCACAGCGAGAGGAAACTTCTACAGAGCGACACGGACGCTCTGCAGGCGGCCGCCATGGCTGCTGAGGAGTCACAAATGGATAATATGAGCTGCTCCTAACATCTGGACTGGGCTGGACTCTCCAGGTTTTTTTTTTTTTTTTAATGGTGGTCGAAACGTGCGATGAAATGTCATGTTTTTCAGTCAGAATCAAACTTTGTACATAGGTGGCTCAATTCTATTTGAAATAAAACACTTCTGTTCAGTTTAATGAGCAGAAATGTACAATAATTGTACAGAGTGGATGTGTATTGACATTACAGGGCAAGTATATCTGAGAAACATTTTAAAAAAGGGGCTTGGTGCTCAGAGAGACTGAAAGTGCTTTAGATGTGCCACCTTTCTAAAGTGCATCGGTGGTCTGTAAACCGCATTAGCCCGCATGCATTCAGGAGAAGACAAGTGCATCAGTCATTGGTAGAGCAAGAACTTACTGGATTGGGTTTGTCTTGCATATGTAGTCTTAAAAGTAACCTGAAAACCGACACTTTAGCAGCAAGAACCATCACATGATCGTCCGGTTTTATGCAACATCCTCAGGAGAGGATCAAAGGTGGGCGTGTCAGGGTTTGATGAGCCAATCGCAGCGAGGGTTCACATGGTAAACGTCCAATAGAAGACAATCTGGGTGGAGACGACGCTCGCCGATGTTTCCTCCGACTTCATAGAGACGCTGAACGCGACTGTGGGGGAGATCACATGACCTGTTCACATGATTCACTCTGTGTGTGTGTGTGTGTGTGTGTGTGTGTGTGTGTGTGTGTGTGTGTGTGTGTGTGTGTGTACCTGTTGTCACACTTGAAGTGGGCGGTGACATCTCTGGCTGTCATCTGTCTGTCAAGCTGTATCGCCATGGAAACTTTGGTGTGTAGGGGGGCGTGAACCTTGATGAGGCCAACGCACAGCTCTGTGACCTTAACACACACACACACACACCACCAAATCCAAAGTAAACACAAGTAAGCAGCATCATCAAACGTCTCACCTGCTTCTTGTTTTTGTCGTTCCTGCTCCTGAGCAGACGTCCCGGACGGGACAGCCCCAACTTGTGATTGGACGCTTGGTTCATTTGTCTCAGCTGCGACAACAGGAAGTTGGGCACCTGGCACAGGAAGCATGGATATCAGCAAGATGTATCAGCACAGACTGAGCGGGTCGAACTCACCGTCCACAAGACGTCCTGGTTCGCGACCATCAGGTGCACCAGGTGAGCCCCGCCCACCGCCTCCTCCATGTCCTCTTGCTGCTTGGCCAAGGAGCGCTTGTTGCCACGCTGGTGGTGGGCAAAGAGGTTGGGCGCCATGACCATGGAGACATTCCACAGAGACATCCTATTCTGGTCCTGATGGGAGACAACCTTACTGAGGAACCCCAGCAGCGCCTAGGAAGTACAGAAAGGGGGGGCTGTAAACATGGCAACAGTGAGTGGAGGCGGAGCTTTAAAGGTGTCGCTCACTCTCAGAGTTTCTCTGTTGGACTCGGGAAGCAACAACGACAACATCTGCAGTGCTTGAACCTGGTGGACCACTGATGACATACCTACACACACACACACCTGTCAGCTTGAGTGTGTGTGTCTGCATGTGTGTACGTGTGTGTTTGTACCCAGTACAGCCTGGTAGGTTGGCAGGTGTGCATGTGTCAGCAGAGGAGTGGGCAACTCTCGGATGAAAAGCTTGAGCAGACCCGCAGCGTCCACCTGTCTCACCTTGGACCAGTCGAATCCCTCTGGACACCTGTCTAGCTCTCTGCGTAGGTACTGCACACACACACACACACACACATGTTCAGCTGTGTATTGACGTTGAGTCTTGCTGAATATGGGGGCATACTGTGAAGTAAGTTTAGTGGGTTAGCGAAGTGTGTTGAGTGTAAAGCCGAGCTTGGCTGTTCAACGAAGGTGGCTCTCTTTTAAAGCAGCTGCATCACCATAGTAACTTAGGCTCATAAGACTTAAACATATAACCTGGTCCTGACCAGGTTAAGTCCAGACTCTCGGCTTAAAATCGGTTATGAAAGCGCCGCTGTTTCACTGTGTAACTCATTCGAAGATGGTGTCACCATTTATTCAGAACCCGGTGGACATGCAAGAATATTTTGGGGCAGCACTACGACGGGAGCGGCTATTTCACACTGATTTGCTAGCGTTCCCTGGTTAAATTCTCTATAAAAGCGGTATAGATTTTCAGCTGAGAGAATGCGCTACATTTGCTCACTTACTGAGCTGAGCATCAGGAATAAAATGCTTTATGAAATATTAGTAAGTTAATAGGCCAATGTTAGCAGACGTACATGTCATAGCAGTTCTTGTGTGAGTACTCAGCCACTTAGTCTTCTTTTATTACAATATTTGCTGGAGGAAAAAGCACTCTGAGGCATCAATCAACTGCAATAAAACACTTTTATTTAAAAAAAAAAAAAAAGGAAAAAGTCGCCACAAAACACGTCAGCACTGCCACCTAGTGGTCTCCACGAGCTACAGCATGTCTCATGAGCACGTTGATATAACTCATCAGTCGACCTAGTACTTATTTGTCACAGATAATGAGTGGAATGAATGATTTCATTTTGATATGGCCATGAATAAACGGATCAGTGTTTTACGTATTGGGCAATGTGAGTCACTAGCTGTCAAAAAAGTCTTTATTGTCATTGTACAGAGATTGTACATTGTACAGGAGATACGCGTGTTCATCCTGACACACATTCTATTGTTGAGATCAGTAAAATTTAATTAAAAAATGAACTCATAACACTCCATAATAATTACTTACTCTTCTTGTGTAAAATACACCTGCTGGGATCGCTTCATTTTTGCACAGAAGTAGAATAATATGACGTCAAACGCCCCCTTTGATGTGAACGTGCACAAAGCTGAGAGCCGGACGTGACAAAGTAAGTTGATAACCACCGTTGCGGTACCGTTTAATTCTGTTTGGGGAATTTAGGATTTGTTGAGCTGCAGCCTGAGCACAATACCTGGTTTTGTGGAGCCACTTTCTCAGTACACCTCCTGTGACTGATTGACATGGTTGTCATGTTTGTGTTGTGTTACCTTGAGTCGAGCAGCTGATCCGGATACCCTGAGAATACCTTCGGTCTGCAAACCGTTCTGCTCTAAAACACTCAACAACTACACACACACACACACACAACAAAGAAGGTGTTAGGAATTGTCACCTTTAGCGACATGCTAACAGCACAGTTGCCAGGTGATGGCCTACAAAAGCAAATAACCGCTGCGGTCTCTAATTAGTGCCTGGTCAAAACACACGGGCTTAACAGCTGTGGCTGTAGGCAACCTCCTGATATAGTTTTTCATCAACTTCACAGTTGTTGGTGTGAAACACATGCGCGTTACACTTGCCATACTGTTGTTTACATTTAACACACCATGCTGGCTAGGTTGCTCCTTACCACTATTACAACATTGGTTCTGTTGCACCTGTGTTGTGCGATATACTAGTACTTGTGGTCAAAGAGGGCTATGTGTCCCATTCCACTTTGCCATGCACTCCAAAGCATTCTTAAAGTTTGATTTACAATTAAGTAAATAAGCACCACGGATATAATCATTTAGGGTAGTTCACCTTCTGAAATACGACAGGGACTTTGACCGCTGGAAACTTCTTCCTGTCGTTCTCCAACAGCGTGTTGAGAGGAACGCCAAAGACGGCGCCGTCTAACAGATGAAGGGAAAGATTTTAAGAACTGTCATGCTTAGATGGTGTTTTACCAGAAAATGAAGCGCACCCCAGCTCCTGCAGCGCGGTGGCCGGGTGCGTTTGGTTTGCACGCCCATAGCCTGAAGGAAGGTGGCGAGCTCAATGTGGCAGATGAAACCCAGTCGCTTCAAGTCACCTGAGGACAGGTCATCTGCCAAAGTGACACCCTGAGGTGGACAAACAAACTGGACACACACATACACACGTTACACACAGAAGTGCATTTTATGCAAGGTCAAAAAGTCAAACTCACCGGCGTGTCTTTGCTGTCCTCTCCCCGGAAACGCTGGCAATCCCAACAATGTGCCCCGCCCCTTTTATGCTCGGCCACACCTTCCGAGTAGGGACAGTCACGCACCAGCCAATCAGCTTGCCTCGTCTGGCTGGGGGTGGGCGACGAGGTGGATGTGTGCGTGGAAGATGGGGGTGTGTGTGCGGGGTATAACGTGTCGTCAGGTAGATGAAAACTGGGAAGCATGGGTCGCACTGTAAAAAAAAAAAAAAAAAAACCTTTAATAGCTGGGTGAGTGAGATGGGGGAAGACATGAGAAGACAGTGACACGTGTACCTGATGTTGTGTTGCGGCGAATAGTTTTCGTGGTGATATGGTAGCGACTCGGCGGCGACTCGCTGCATTGACTAGGGGAAGCGGGACTTGCTTCCAAGTCAAAGTCCGACTGGAGAGACAAGTGTCAAGACAGCCTGTGTGCACCATCATTTTTTGTGTCTTACCCCAAAGATGTCTCGCACGTCTCTGATTGGTCGGTTTCTTGCCCTCAGCGTGTGCTTGTAATTGTCCAGTCTCGTCTTGACAGTGGCGGCCTGTTGGTGCGTCAGCGTGGACAGGAGTGCCTCAGCCGGAGGCGGAGCCTCCTCTGATGACGAGCCCATCACCAGCGACGATAGCCCCGCCTCTGTTAGCCACGCTTCCTCCAGCTCCACCTCTGCAGGTACATAAAGAGTTCGTACACAAGGAGATGTCCAACTTGGTTCTGTTTTTGTTTTTCTTCTTACCTACCATCCATACTCTTCCTCTCTTCTTCCTCTTCGTCTTCACCTTCCTGTTCCTCTTCGATGCTTTGGACCTCCCGCCAGTATGTTTCCATGGCGATGCGCCGGGAGTCAGAGGTCGTTGTCTGGTTAGATGGAGGTGGGCCAGAGCACGAGGAGCGAGATGACAACATCCTGTAAAAATATGTCAAAGGCAGTCACACACGTCTGCAGTATTGATCTCATTGTGTGTGTGCGCGCGAGCGTGTGCCCAGGGGAGAAGGAAGTGAGATGCTAACGCCAGCTGCAGCTGAGTGTCCATTAAGAGGAAATGCATCCTGGCAGCCAATCAGATGGAAGAGTTTTCACTTAGATCCTCTGTCTGTAATCTGACCATCTTATTTTTCCTCCAATTCGACCTTGTTACTTTGTGTTTTCAAGCACAGAATTATGTTATTTTCCCCCTTCTTTAGTTTCTTGTAAGCTGAATTTGACAGTAATTATAATAATACACATGGATGCATCTTATTCAAAATGTTGCCTTTAATGCTGTTGTTCAATTGAAACATTAGGACTGAATCAATTTAACTAACAATATTTCAGCATGTCAATAACTAACTGTATGCCATTATGCCAATAGTGCTCTGCGAGTAATCATGTCAATACTGATCAATATTTCGCCGTCATCGTGTCAGTTCTATCATAGATCAATAAAGGGAAACAAAGAGAAGGACAACTCACCTCCGGATGGTTTGTCTGCTGATGGTCCAAGTGGAGAGGGGAGGGAGGGAAAGATGGAAGGAGGGAAGGGGGAGGAGCTTGAACAATATTGATGGAATATTCTTCTTCCCATCTCCCAGTTTGGACCAACAATTGGCCCCTATAGGGAAACTGGAAACACGTAAGCATAGAGTCATATATTTGATTCTATTATATTCATTATTTAGTATTAACACACAAAAACTACACCACCTGCTTGTTCATTTATTTTTTCATTTATTATTATTTACATCATTATTATTTGTTCATAAAAATATACAAGAGCTTTTTAAAAAAATCCAACATTTATTCATCCAGTTTGGCAAGTTTAGAACTGATATGAAAACATAAATCCAGTTGTTTTTTTGGTTGTTCGTACTTCGGATTAACCCCGTCTGTCGTCAACGCGCTCTCGCCGCGGCGCATGCGCAGTCAAGAGCTCGCCCACAGCGTTTCCGTGTTGTGTTGTTGCTGTCACAAGGCAGTCGCGGATCTTCGGAGACGGTAAGGTCCGTTTTTTAACTCCCAGAAGTCGCGCCTTGAGCTCTCTGCTCCCCCAGTTCACTTTAACGGGACTCCCCGAGTTCTCAAGTCGCACACTCGAGGACGGAACCCGGCGGAGAGGCGCGTATAAGACTCGGTTTTAGTTGCGTTGGTTTCCTTAAACTGGATGGCAAGGTAATGAGGATGCAGTGGTATGTTACCAGTCAGCCCTTCATAATAAAAGTAAAACAATGGTTTCAGTTTCGAATTGTTTGAAGAGCACAGTGAGAATATGATTGATAAATTAATATTCTGGTAAAGTTATGGGCTTGTTGGATTTCAGGTGGTAAATGGGGCAAATGGGAACGATTATTCACATATGTGCTTTCACAGTTTGAAAGGGCGTAGATATGAATTTCCTGTTTCAATTATCGCAAATTGCAGCCATGATGGAGAGATGATATCTGGAGGATATTGCTTATTGAAGAAAATTAATAAAATGTTTCAAAGTCACTTCACCAATACAATTTGTGTCATGTTTGAAATGGAAATTATTTATTGTTTGTGTGTGTAATTTGCATGGTCTTCGTGCACCACAGACGAAGATGAAGAACAAAGCTAGCAGCGCTCCAGGTAGCACAAACACTTTTCACCGATGTAAAAGTTTCTGTGTGTGTGTCACGACATATGCAATATTGGGTGTGTGTGTGTATTTAGTGAACATGAGGAGACGTTTGTGGTCATGGCAAAACTATCTGAACCAGGAGAATGCTGAAGCCGCTCCTCTGGGACTCTTTACACAGGTAATACACATGTAATTTAAATACGAAATCAAAATTTTAAGTTGAAAAATTGACATTTTACGCTGTTGGATCTTAAGAGCTTCTAAGTGCAGCTTCAAAATGCGCAAAGAAGAAATGGTAGTGAGCAATTTATTGCAAACTTGGGAGATAAATAGAGTATTTATCTATCTATCTAACAAACATTAAAGTGAAATAGGCTTCACCATCTGGAGCAACATTCCCACGAGCCTCCTGGAAACACTGGCATCAAGCATGCCCAAAACAATTTTTGAGGTGACTTAACAAGAATGGCGCAGCTACTTGTTATGGAGTCCTTTTTTAAACATTTTATTTTTATTTCAGGGGGACTTTTCGGGGGGGTTTTTTGAGCTATGGTCTTTAACTTTTGATCAGCTGAGAAACAGCCTGTTTCACTTTAATGGTTGTTTACAGTAAATTGCTTACTCAAAAAATGTTTCTCACTTTCATTTCTTCTTTTTGCATTTTGAAGCTTAGAACCTCTTTAAGTTCCAACAGTGCAAAATGTAAATACTTGCAATTTTTCAACTGCTCTTAAAAGTTTGATCAGGAGTGTATCTACACACAGACACACACGTATTTGACACTTGTCTGTTTTGTCAGTCCCAGTCATTTCCCAGTAAGAAAAATGGATTTAAAGTTGGGATGAAGCTGGAGGGAATCGATCCGCTGCATCCTTCCATGTTCTGTGTGCTGACTGTTGCCGAGGTAACGGACATAAAGTGCACAAATATGACACACACGTTTTAATATGTACACAAAATAACATTTATGACCACTGGGTGATTGGTGACAGGTGATTGCTTACCGGCTGCGACTCCACATTGACGGCTACTCGGAGTGCTATGACTTCTGGGTAAACGCAGACTCGGCTGATATCAAACCAGCGGGCTGGTGTCAAGGCAACAAACACAGGCTCCACCCACCCAAAGGTAAAGGAGATAGACCCGCCGCCTTAACAGTGAGTGTCTGTCGCATGACTTTCCTTACACTCTCTCTCAAGGTTCCAATGAGTCTGATTTTGATTGGCCAGAGTATCTTCAGTCCACTGGCGCCCAGGCGGCGCCCACAGCCCTCTTCACCTGTCGCAAGGCTGTTAGTACACGCCTGTCTGTGTTGTCTGTCTGTTCATGTGTCTGTCTGTTCATGTGTCTGTCTGTTCATGAGTCTGTCTGTTCATGAGTCTGTCTGTTCATGAGTCTGTCTGTTCATGAGTGTGTCTGTTCATGAGTGTGTCTGTTCATGAGTCTGTCTGTTCATGAGTGTGTCTGTTCATGAGTGTGTCTGTTCATGAGTCTGTCTGTTCATGAGTCTGTCTGTTCATGAGTCTCTCTGTTCATGAGTCTCTCTGTTCATGAGTCTGTCTGTTCATGAGTCTCTCTGTTCATGAGTGTGTCTGTTCATGAGTGTGTCTGTTCATGAGTCTGTCTGTTCATGAGTCTGTGTGTTCATGAGTCTGTGTGTTCATGAGTCTGTGTGTTCATGAGTCTGTCTGTTCATGAGTGTGTCTGTTCATGAGTGTGTCTGTTCATGAGTCTGTGTGTTCATGAGTGTGTCTGTTCATGAGACTGTCTGTTCATGAGTCTGTCTGTTCATGAGTCTCTCTGTTCATGAGTGTGTCTGTTCATGAGTGTGTCTGTTCATGAGTCTGTCTGTTCATGTGTCTGTCTGTTCATGAGTCTGTGTGTTCATGAGTCTGTGTGTTCATGAGTCTGTCTGTTCATGAGTGTGTCTGTTCATGAGTGTGTCTGTTCATGAGTCTGTGTGTTCATGAGTGTGTCTGTTCATGAGACTGTCTGTTCATGAGTCTGTCTGTTCCGCAGTCATGTGGCTTCCATGTTGGGATGAAGTTGGAAGCGGTGGACAAGAAAAATCCAGGACTCGTCTGTGTTGCTTCCATTGCTGACGTCATCGACGACCGCTTCCTGGTTCATTTTGACAACTGGGACAACTCCTACGACTACTGGTGAGATCCTCATTGGTACCACTTTGATTGGCAGTTGAGCGATTGATTGATTCACCACTGATTCAGGTGTGACAGCAGCAGTCCGTACATCCACCCTGTTAGCTGGTGTCAAGAACACGGGCGACCTTTGACCGCGCCGCAGGGTACGTCACCATCATGTCACAGAGCTCAGTCAGTTCATCAATACTGACTAATCAATACTACCCACAGATCACCCCGACCCAGAGAACTTTACCTGGGAGGAATACCTGCGAGAAACTGCGTCCGACGCTGCTCCTAGATCAGCTTTTTCTACGGTGAGGAGATGACAAGGATATAGAGGAAGAGACTAGGAAGAAGATGAGCGAGGCAGAGGAGGAGACATGGGAATAGAAATAAGGAGGTAGAGAAGGACACAGGGAGTTTAAGGACAACGAGGTAGAGTAGGAGACAAAAAGGTAAAGGAAGACGAAAGAACAAATTAGCAGAGAAGGAGACAATAAGCTAGAGGAGGAAACATCGAAGTTGTGGAGGAGAGAAGGTGGTAGAGCAGGATACAAGGAAGGGATAGAGGAAACGAGTTAACGGAGGAAACAAAGTCAAGGAAACGAGGTACAGGATAACAAAGGTAGAGGAGGATACGAGGAGTTAGAGGAAGAGACTAGGAAGAAGAGCACGGCAGAGAAGGAAACAAGGAGGTAGAAGAGGCAAGGGGCTTAAGGAGGGAACAAGGAGGAAGAGGAGAAGACAAAAAGGTAGAGGAAGACACTCGGAAGAGGAGGTAAAAACAAGTTTGCAGAGAAGGAGACAAGAAGGTAGAGAAGGACACAAGAAGGGTAGAGGAGGGCATAAGGAGGAAATAAGAGAGGCAGAGGAGGAGACAAGAATGTAGAGGAGGACACAAAAAGTTAGAAGAAGACAAAGGAACAAGGTAACAGAAGGAGACAAGAAGGTAGAGCAGGAGACAAGAAGACAGAGGAGGAAACAAGGAAGGAGCAAAGTGAAGGGAACAAGGAGGTACAGGAAGAGACGAAGAAGAAGATGAGCGAGACAGAGGATGAAACAAAGAGGCTGAGGCACAAAAAGGAGTTTGAAGAGGAGGCCAGTTGTTTGAGGAGGGAACAAAGACGTGGAGGAGGACACAAGGAGGTAGGGGAAGACATGAGGAAGAAGACAAAAGAACAAGTTAGCAGAAAAGGATACAAGAAGGTAGAGGAGGAAACGTGGAGGGAACAGAGGAAACAAGGTAGCCGAGGAGACAAAATAAAGGAAACGTACAACAAGACAGAAAGTAGAGGAGGAAAGCAAGGAAGTACAGGGGGAACCAAAGGAGTTGAGGAGGAGACAATGAGGAAATAAGGAGGCAGAAGAGAAAGAGGAGGAGACTAGGACGTAGAGCAGGAGACAGTGGAGGAAACAAGGATGTAGCTGAGGTGACACGGAGGAAACAAGGAGGCAGAAGAGAAAGAGGAGGAGACTAGGACGTAGAGCAGGAGACAGTGGAGGAAACAAGGATGTAGCTGAGGTGACACGGAGGAAACAAGGAGGCAGAAGAGAAAGAGGAGGAGACTAGGACGTAGAGCAGGAGACAGTGAAGCTGAAGAGGAGACAAGGAGGCAGTGGCGCAAGCAAGGCGGCAGAGTACAGCACAAGGACTACTAAAGGCAGCCAATGAGATCCAAGAGGAGCGGACAAAGAAGAAGCACGGAGGAAGAGGTGGATGCAAAGAAGTAGAGGGCACAAGGACATGAATCCAAGGAGATAGGAGAGGGACGAAAGAGGAGAGGAAATGGTGTCAGTGATGATTGGCAGCAGCTAATGAGTGTCCAATCAGGTAACTAAGTTGTGTGTCCAATCAGAGAGGTCCACACGGCTTTCAAATCAACCACAGACTGGAGGCGGTTGATAAGAGGAACCCCATGTTGATCCGTGTTGCCACGGTAACAGCAACAGAGGACCACAGAGTAAAGGTACTACTGTTCATGTCAAGTTGTACTTGTCCTTCTGTAGCCGCATGGACACGACTTATGGTGTGTGCGTGTGCAGGTGCACTATGACGGATGGTCGCATCATTTCGATGTCTGGTGTGACAGTGACCTGTGTGACCTTCATCCAGTCGGCTGGTGTCAACGCACAGGACATCCACTGGAACCACCACCGGGTCAGTTGGATGGGTCTGAACCAGTCAAGTTTACTTTGTCCTTGTCACTTAATGTCCACTTTGTGTGTGTGTGTGTGTGTGCGCGCGCACGACAGAGTGGTCCACCCCCTCTCAGGGCGCGTGTCCCACATCAGGCTGCAGAGGAGTGGGACACATCAAAGGACCCAAATACACCGGACACCACAGGTACCCACCTGCCGAATCTTGCCTTTTCCACGTGCCGAGTGGCGTTGTCCATGTGCTGAGTCGCTGTGTTTGTGTCCCAGTGCCTTCGGATGTCCCTACTCGGACATTAACATGCGTAAGGACTTGGTGCTTCCTGACAGGCTTGGAGGTGTTGCTGTGCATCACCATGGCAAGCAGTCAGAAGAGTAATGCTGTGATTTTACATTGTGACAAAAGTGTGGCAGCAGGGAAGGTAGTGTCTGATGCTACTGTTCTGTCCAGCAGGGGGGGCATTGAGGTCAAGGCAGAGTGCAGAGACTCTCCGCTGTCTCCCGTGGTGAAGAGAAGAAGAATGAGTGACAGGTGAGGTCAACAACCGATACAGTTTACATGCATGCCATAAGAGGCGGCATTACAGGCCATAAATGGGTGGGTGGAACACTTTTGGCTGTGACAGTAGGGCAAGTAACTCTTTTACAACTCCGCCCCCAGGACGCCACAGGCTACAAAGATGCTCTCAGTGAAACAGGAAGAGGAGGAGCTAAATCATCCAGGCTTTGGTGCAGGTACAGTGTGGCGTCATTGCAGTACATCCGCTCTGTCACAAAGTGTTTGATTTTGAACGATGTGTCCTTCTCCCAGCGGCTCCTGAATCCAGCCTGCGGGCCGTCCTCCACCAGTCCGTCTTCCTGTCCGCCGTGACGACTCAGCCTAGCAGCGACCTGTCGCTGTGCTGGGAGCAACACCGCAAACTCCTGCCAGGAGTCGCCGGAGTTCATGCCAGCGCCGTGCGGCACTGGAGCGTGCAGCAGGTTTAGTGTGTCTCCTTGACCTTTTAGTGCGTGTCGGTGACCTTCCGGTGTGTCTCTTACCTGTCCGTGCGCGTCCGCAGGTGTCGGAGTTTATCGAGTCGCTTCCTGGATGTGAGGACTTGGCCAAACAATTCAGTGACGAGGTAAGACGACCAACCAGCCTGTGGGTCATGTTCGACATTGCCGTGATCTGATTGGCCTCTGACTCTGTCCAGCAAATAGATGGGCGGGCTT
This sequence comes from Dunckerocampus dactyliophorus, assembly GCF_027744805.1. Taxonomy (NCBI): domain Eukaryota; kingdom Metazoa; phylum Chordata; class Actinopteri; order Syngnathiformes; family Syngnathidae; genus Dunckerocampus; species Dunckerocampus dactyliophorus. The sequence continues at coordinate 11,557,962 of NC_072839.1, read as the reverse complement.
TCCTGCTGCTCACCCAGCAAGACATCATTAGAATTATGTCAATCAAACTCGGCCCCGCTCTGAAGATTTACAATTCCATCCTGATGTTCAAACATGCGGAACACACATCGCACGTCAGGGACAAGAACCAATCAGGTGACTTGGATGAGAACGAATCAAATGACAAAAAGCAATCATGTGACGGGGGTGAGAACCAATCACATGACGAGGAGAAGAACCAATCATGTGACAAGGACAAGAAACTGTCAAACGATGTAGACAAAAAGTCATGTGACGTGGACAACAACCAATCACAAAATGCGGACAAAAACCAACTACATGACAAGAATGAGTCACATGACACAGACGAGAACCAATCATGCAGCACGGACAAGATCCAATCGCGTGACCAAGACAAGAAACAGTCACGTGATGAAGACAACAACCAAGTACATGACAAGGACAACAATCATTCACATGACATGGACAAGAATGGATCACATGATGTGGACGCAGACACTTGACTGGCCATGGCGCTCCTCATGTAATGCATCTGTTTCCATCCTATTGTCAATCAAAGTGAAACCGAAGTAATCTCAGGTGTTTTTATGGCATACAGAGCCAGACTTGTATTTGATACATGTATTATACAGTATATAGAAGGAGATGCTCATATTTTCAAACACAACCTATGTCTGCTTTTGCTATCCAACCCCCCAAAAAGCCATTCCCGTGTGCTCTTAGCTTGATAATTACAATGAAAATGCTAAAGATTAGCATTTACAATGTTAGCTTAGGATGTTAGCTGCTGTTTTTGATCATTGTCATTAGATATTTATATTTTTGCTCTGTATTATATTCCGAAGAGTCTATTTTGCTTCATTAGAGGTTTCTATTTTCCACCCAGATACATTTACATTTGGATTTCCGTTTCTCTCTCAGACTCCGCCCCCATGTGATTCTCACGTAGGTCAAACTATGGGGGCGGGGCTTGGCTGCATCCAAACTCACACGCTAACTGCTCCATGTAATCTTTCACTTGGAGTTGTATTGTAACGTTAGCTTGGGACTTCGGACGCAGCTACTTTTGACACTTAAGACACTTTCCTCAGGTTGCTATGGTTACAACAGACACCTTAATACTATTATTTATATTCACATTTGCTACACCTGACAGTCTTTCAATAAAGCTTTGGATCTGAGAGCTGCTCACCCATCTGTAATTTATTTAACTGCAGTTGCTAATGCTAAGCTAGCTGTTAGCCATGTATGGGTGAGATTTATGACTTTAGCACAGCTGCTAATGCTACAGAAAAACACAGGTGATGTTGAAGACATTTAGAGGAATGTTAGGTTTATTTATAATACTCCTAGAATTTTGGGGCAACGGTAGCTCTGCCCCTTATTTCATTTCGTCGTTGGTGCATGTTCATCCTTCAGTTCCTGTCACTTCATCAGAATGCAAAATTCCAGTTATTCCGGGATGTGTCGCTTATATTTATTGATAAAACACTATCAGCTCTTAGCCCTTTAATCCTAATGTTACCTGCTAAGTGGTCAACCAGCAGGTGGAAGAAAAAGTTCCAGTAAAGTCTCCATTCCAGGACATCTCCAGAAATATCCCCTTTTCCCCCCCAGTAAATGACATCACAAACACATTCCACCGGAATGCCTTTTCCAGTTGCTTGAGGGCAATCTCCCACTTTAAATAGATCATGTTCACAGTGGATGACATCACAGCAGGTCAGTTGAGATCAGCGTCTGGTCCACTTGATCAAAGTCTCTGGCGATCGATACAAGAAAATCAGTTTGGCGTAAAGCTCCTCCTCCAGCTCCAGCTCACCCGTCTCCCGCACCTGAAAGACGAATCAGATGTGGCCAGATGCTGAAACACATTACGGCCGTGAACACGGCGGACTTATGCGTACCAAGAAGATGTCGGTGCACAGTTTGAGGATGCGGTCAACGCAGGGCAGCTCCTCAAACATGATGGAGTGACTGATCCCGCTGAAGAATTCTCGTACAAACTTCCCGATGACCAGCACTACTGAGGCGTACAGTCCCATAATGCTGCGGGACACATACAGGAAGTAAGCATCCCAACTTTTGCTACTGATGAAATAACCTGATGTACCCGTATCCTGCCAGGAATCCCAGACTAGGTGGGCTGACTTTATCGCTGAACACAAATAGCTGGAGCCCCGCCTCTCTCCTGTTGTCTTCTGTTGAAGCTCCGCCTCTCACAGGCACCAGGCTAGAAGCTGGTTGGTCAACTATCCACCACTCCTGAATCTCTTGGCTGTCGTTGTCTGTTCGCTCCAGGGACAACAAAATGTCCTTGTAGAGGCCGTCTGGAATGCAGGAGAAACAGGACAAGTTCTTCAGAAGACTATCCGGCCATAAATCAACATCCTCATTTTGTGCTAAGGACAACGTGAAAGGATATAAACCTGCATAAAGCTGTTCAATGGGTTTGGCGTTGGAGTCGCTGGGAGCGCGTAGGAAAGATGGCAGCACGGCGTGAATCACGCTGAAGCAGACATTGAACATTACACACACGCGAGCAAAAATGGCTGACTCAACAGTTGACACCCAGAAAGTACTCACACAGGAAATGTTCTGGTACCATTCAGCAGCTGGATCAGCTCCAAACGAGTCTGATCATCCAGGTACGTCACATGTTTACCCGAGGCAAGCTCCGCCTTTGCCCCAAGACTTAAGTTCCTGATTTTAGGCGGGTAAAATAACATGTTATTGTGGTCATCAATGTCTGCTTGTGATAGGAGTACATCTAACCTCTGCACAGTCCAGGATAAGGTCAGGGGGAAGTGGTCCAGGTTGAGCACCTGGCTCAGGTAGCGCCTGCTCGGAGGACTGATGGTCCACAGGGAGTTACTGCTACCTTGCAGTTCCGCCACTGTCACATCCTCGTGACTGTATGCTTCCAGGAACTGCAAGGCACTCTGGGAAAGAAGCAAACAGCGGTCTTAGGACGGCCGAAGCGCTGTGTTGTGAAAACGACTGAGGAGGAGGACTTACAGGTGTGTAACTGTAGGAACTGATGAAGGCTCTGAAGTCGTCCTCTGTCAGGTCTTTCAGCTGATTCTGCTGCGCGCTCATCGTAAAGATAGGCTGACGGGGACAAGAATGAGCCCTCATGAAAAAGCTCCAGCTTCAGCCCGTCTCTTTTCGTCCTTACCTGGAAGCCTCCAAGAGTGACAGTCAGAGAGACGTCCAGGGGCCGGTTGATGACACCAGCGACGGACTTAATGAGGGACATGAAGAGCAAAGGAAACCACACAATGCAGATCAGCAGCAAAACAATCAGACCTCCCATGCCGTACTTCACCACTCGCTTCTTCTTCTGACCGCGAGGCTGAGGGTATCGCTGAAGACCAGACAACAAAAAATACTTTCAAGGGCTTTGGAGCCTCACGGGTGGTGTATGTTGAACTGAATCTGGACCTTTTCAGACTCCCTCCAACACTTTAAGACAAAGCAGTGGGCATAGACGTCCTCCACGCAGATCCAGGAGGACAGGGACAAGGTGGTGTCAGTCCACACCCAGTCCATCACGGCCCGTAGTTCCGTCAGGAAGGGAACCAGACGGAAGCTACACGCGAGGAGGTGAGAACAAGCGTCAGGGAACGACTGTGCACCAGGATGGACAGTGCTAACTCACCCCTGGAACAGGAACAGGTTGAGGTAGTTGTAGCTCTTCGTCAGGAAGTTGCCCAAAACACGTGTCGGGTAACCTGAGCGAATCTGATAGGCCGACAAGCCGAAGTAAATACATTTCACGAAATACCACAGCTGAGCCACCAAGTTCTGATTGAAGCGCCTGCACACACACACACACACACACACACGTTCTTCTAACAGCTATTTTAACAACCTTTCTGATTGACTTGATTGATTATCCCCCACCTCTCAGTCACCGTCGGCAAGATGAAGAACATCCAGAAATGAATCCCTAAGACCAAGATCACCTGAAAGACCAACTTCCCCAAAACGGTCTTCCTTAAATAGAGAGCTCGGTCTATCACCATCGTACCTGTGGACAGCACAGTCACAATAGAAATGGTTGACACTTTTGCTTTACGCAGTACAGTGGATCCTCACGTATTCACAACTCAGCTTTTGTGTCCCTGCAACTTTGAACAAATGTTTAAATTCTTTTTTTCTCTAAAAATGGGAGAAAAAAGCATAAAATACAGCATAATAACAACGTGCACAGTACAGCATACATTTACCAAGCAGCAACGTGACGTCAGTGCGAGATGACATCACTAGCGGCTTTAGAGGAAGATTGAGGCGGCACCACAGCAGCTGGAAGAGCGGTTGTGGTGTTAGCCTGACAAGCAGGCTAAAGGCTAGACCGTCGCTCTGATTCCATCTGTTCTATCCGTCATCTTTCTCTTCAGCGCCGAACCATTGGTGGAGGTTTCGTGGACAAGGTAAGGTGTCATACGTTGCCCTGACCTGGAAGCTGAGCCTGGCTTGGGGGGGGTCTTCCACAGATCAGACCACGACATGGGCCTATCTGTAACACCTTCCCATGAAGTCCAACCTCCTTGCCAGCTCTGAGACACTGCCTTGATGTTCAGGCGTGTTTTGTGGAGAAAAAGACAAATGGCTTCCTTGCTATTGCGCCAGGTCCACGTATGGTAGTCATCACCTCCGATACAACATCAAGGATGTTTGCCAGCTTGCTAGCTCAGCTGGTAGCACAGCAGAGTCGTGGTGCAGGGGATTGGGGTTCAAAAGAAAAGACAAATGGCTTCCTTGCTTTTTCTCCAGGTCCAGCACAGAATGTCCTCATCACCTTCGATACAACATCACTCAAGCTTGCCAGTTGGCTAACTCAACTGGTAGCACCACAGGTTACGGTGCAGGGGATTGCGGTTCAAATCCCAGTCAGGGAAGCTCAACAAGTCATGGAAACGTTGGGCGTCCAACTAAATGTGCTTGTTTTGTCTAGAAAAAGACAAATGACTTCCTTGCTTTCGCCAGGTCCAGCACGTATCGCCATCATCACCACCGGTACAATAGCATGCATGTTTGCCAGCTGCCTAGCTCAGTTGGTAGCATCACAAGTTCATGGTGCAGGAGATGAGGGTTCAAAACCTGGTCAGGTTAGCTTAACAAGCTTCCAGTTGGTGATATGTATGTGTGACTTCTTTACTTTTTTTATTTAAAGTTCAATAAGAGAACTTATAAAACGCCAGCCAGCTAACTCCTACTTTTACCACCCCACGCCCACGCCAACGCCCGCGGCCTCCCTCCCCCCACCTCCCACCCCGACCCCACCCCCCACGCCTTCGCCCGTGCCGCCCCCTTTTTTGTTCCTATACGCCTACTTCTCCTTTTATGTTGTCACCCAGCTGGACAGATCTCTGAGGCACTTTTAACGTTTCCATGGCAGCAGGCATCCTGGAGGCGGGTCCTTCGTCGTGTTGATACTTACCATAAGTAATGCTGAGGGGGTGTCCCTACTATATTGTGCCACATTGATCGCCAACTGGGAAGGCAACTCCCTATCACATGTTAGGCAACCCTGAGCGGGTTTTGAACCGCAATCCCCTGCACCGTAACCTTTGGTGCTACCAACTGAGTTAGCCTGCTAGCAAGCATGCATGATATTGTATCGGAAGTGATGACTACAATACGTGCTGGACCTGGAGAAATTTGTTTCTAGGCAAAACAGACGCATGTTAGGAACCCTGACCAGGATTTGAACTCTGCTCCCCTGCACCATAGCCTGCAGTGCTACCAACTGAGTTAGCCAGCTGATGAAGATGCATGATATTGTATCGGTAGTGATGACTACAATACATGCTGGACCTGGAGAAAGGAAGGATTGCAGTACCAGTACCAGAACACGGGGCCGCCTGCATCATGAACGAGTGTTGCTACCAGCAGAGCCAAAAGGACCAACCATTACCGGTTGGTCTGACCAGGTTTTGAACCCCAGTCCTCACACATCATGAACCAGTGGTGCTACCAGCAGAGCCATCCAGCTGGCCAGGGTACCTCATATTAGTAGTACACACATTACATACAGAAATGTACAGTACATAGTATGTACATATTGACTGAGTATTTGCATTGACAAGAATGTAAATGACATCAAGTATTGAAGGGCCTAAATGTGACCATGTCAGGGTGGTCCGTGCACGCTGAATTCTTCATGCATATTTTTAAACTGGCACAGAATGTGAAAAAGCTCAAACACAAGAACAGCATTTTGACTGAACTCCTTTATGACTTCAATGTTTATTTTGCCATGGAATTTTAACATTTCTTTTTCAGTGGTTGTGATGATTGGTTTTGCCGCATTACACAATGAACCTTCAAGCCGTACGTGGTTAGTTATGTTTGTGTGTGTAAGGCAGTGTGTCTGCCTGGATATCTCTGCTGATGGCGCCACGAGGTCGTGGCGAAAGGAAACAGGAGGTTAAATCCTGCTCAGAGCAAGGAGTCACATCCAACTACTGCCCGGTCCTTTTGTCATTTCGCTACATCCATCATCATCAATACCCCCACAACAATATCAAACACGTTTGGCATTCAGACGGCTCTGCTGATAACACTGCTTGGTTAGCCCTTCTTGTTGAGCATGCACAGTGCTGTGTAAAAGTCTGCTTAAGCAACTCATATCACACATTGTTTTCATGCAAATATCACATGTCTATTAGTGAAAATCACTCGAGTGTGTTTATTAATGTCTCCTTGTATCTCTAATTCAGACATACCAAACTGGATAAGAACCATCACCAAGAATGCTTCAGGAACTTGGTCCTCTGACAAGGACGAAGTGATGTCCGCGGCTGCGGAGTGTTTCTAAAATGTAAGCAAAGTAAGAAAAAAAAAGTTTGAAGTAAAGAAAAATATTTCCATTTTTTGAACTTGAGATATGAGAGTCTACCCCAAACGCCCAGAAGCCGAAAACGATGATAATGAAGTCGATGGTGTCCGCCAGGAACATCAGGACATAAACATCTGTGACAGCGCTGTACTCTGGTTGGACGAGAGCTTGGAAGAACTGACGCACTGGACCATAGAGAGACTTACATCTGATAGAGAGTGGAGCGGGTGTCAGTCTACTGCTGAGGACCATCACAGTCAATTTGTTGCCGCTTAGCTTTAGCGTACCTGCAAACACAATACTGCTTGGCTCGGATTGAAAGTTCTGTAAGCTTCTCCAGCAGGAGGTCCAACCTGCTGAGTTTTTGAATGGAACTCAGACTGCCTGAAGATGACAAAAATCCCACAACAGGCAGTCAACAATACCTCCTCCAATTGTCTACTTCTGTTTTGTTAAGGTGAGTTTAATTTGACCTGCAGGAGAGCACATTTGGGTGGAGCTGGAACGGGTGTGCCTCCCACCACGCCAGCGCACCGTGTCTGTTGGTGTGGAACATGGACTTAATTCTGGGTGGTTGCCATCATGATGTTGAGAATCAGTAGCAGAAGTCTGGTCCCAGAGCCCATGGCACTGCAAAAGGGAAAATCTTTTCAGTGTTTTTAAACCAAGCGGGGATGTCATCGAAAGTTTTACCTTCAGTATGGCCCGGTGGTAGAACAAAGCAAGCAGTTGCAGCAGGTCATACAGGACATAGCCTTCCTTCTTCTCCACTCCCAGGATGTTAGGTGGGTGGAAGGGTTTGGAGCGGTCCACCTCCAGTTTCTGGTTGAAGGGGAAGAAGCCAAACTGGAAGAAATACTTGATCACGATGGTGACCTGAGGACACAGACCAGTGCTGAGTATAAACGCCTCCTCTTCAAATGACTGTGGCACAATTGTCTAGTTTCCAAACCTCAGTGTAGATGATGGCCGTCATCCAGAAGGTCTTACTAGGTCGAGGAACAGACAGAGTGGCCCAAAGGAACACCAGGACAGGAAGAACCAAGGTGAGACAGCTGGCAGACACCATGTGGTTCAAGACGATGACCAGGTAGCACACCGTCTCTGATCTGGTGGGTGGAGATCAGTTACTAGTTCTGCAGAGTGAATCTAGTTTAGAATTGAGTGAAACGTGGATGCTACCTAGCAGCCACAATGTTATAGATGGCGTAACATAGCTGGAGCAGCTGGGGTTGGTTGCTATAGAAACCATCTGATGCCTCCAGCTCCTCGTTGTGGAAAGTCCTGAACAAGAGAGAATCACATTATAAAGTCAGCAAATTCAGGTAGGTCATCTCAGTCATCCTCACCTGTTCCTCAGCAGCTCACTCGCTGTAAGCTCTTGAGGGCGAGATGCCAGCGGGCAGGAAGCGGCGGTGCAACCAGACGGGAAGTCAGTCTTCTCAAATAACGGCCGCCTCTGCCTTAATCCTGATCTTGATCCCCGCCTCCTCTTCTTTAGAATGTCTTGCTCTCCTTCCTGGTCCTGCGTATCCAGGCCGAGAGCGTAGCTGTAGGAGGGGGGGCACCCCTGACAGGGGAGGGAGGCGGCCCTGGAGGAAGGTTGTTCTCCGGCGCTGTTCAAACGTGACAGCGCCATCAAATTTCAGCAAAAGACATGGTGACGGTGTACAAAACGTGTGACCAACCTGTGGTCCTCTTCTTCTGAAGATGAAGAAAACGAGGATGACGCCACCTTCTGCATCCTGGTAAGCTTAGGTCGCTGGTGCTGGCTGGTTGTGGCCACAGGGAACTCTGCGTAATCTTCCCTTGTAAGGCCCACAGCTGAACCATCTTCTGCTGTAGCTTGTGATATCACTGATGCTTCATCTCTGGAGGCCAATTCTAGTCCACTTCCTGTTGGTAGTTCTTGAGCTTGATCACCTGATCCTGGGCTTTCAACTTCATCTGTATCCAGACTTGTAGCCTCATCGTCTTCACACTGTTCTCTCCCTCCTGTAGGCCCATCTTCCTCATGGTCCAATCCCGATTCTCTGGAACTTCTCATCATCTGTTCCTGGTAGTAGACATGGATGGCCTCTCTGGATGGCACTTGACCCTGAGGCCACAAGCAGCAGACAATCCATAACCAAACTTAAGCAGGCCGGCCATCTTTGTTGTAGTTTTCAGCATCATCTTTAAGTGCTACCTGCTTGGCCTGCTGGGTCAGCATGCAGCGCTCGATGCGGAGGACGGTGGAGATGTCCACATGTTCCCGACACAAACCACAGAGCCAAGCGGTCAAGGAGTCCAACAGAGCCGACAACAGAACCCAGCAAAAGCGAAGAATGCTGGAGACCCGATGCAGGACGGTATCTCAAAAGTGAAAGATGACCTGGGTTTAGTCTTTTATGAGTTTTCCACAGCACCTACAGATGCAGAAAGATGCTGCTTAGCAACTCCCCCTACCTGGTCCATCCTCCTTGTCTTCTTCGCCATCCTCCTCCGACTCCTCCGTCACCTCAGTAGAACCACAAGCTGAAGTCACAATTTTATGATTAAATCACACTGATGATGCGCCGCTCCGTAACTGAAGAGATTCAAGTCCCGTCAAGTTCCTCCTCACCGGCTGTCTTCTCTCCCCTCCGCTCTTCACATGAGTTCTTCTTCCACAGTTTCTTTTGGCTGTGACGAGCTCTCAGTGCTGTTCTGGAGTCGGTTATCCAGGCGTGATAGACAAACTGAACCACCACAAGTTAGACATTTTGTGACATTCAGCGGACGTCATTAAGACGATGGTCACTTACCTGAAAAGCAGATTTCTCAGGATGCTCCTCTTCCTCCGCCACCTGTTCCTTTTTGTCCTCTTCTTCCTCCTCGCTGTCACTCTCGAACAGGAAGTAGTCGCCGCTCCTCACCACTGCAGGACACACAGCGTTAAGAGTAAATCCACTAGAAGGCAGTGACAATGTTCAAGGGTCATGTGACTCACTGGAGGCGTGGTTCACCCAGGGTCTCCACCAATCCCCCTGATGACGCCCTTTTGCCTTTTCCTGTGCTGAACGTTAAAACAACAACAATACATCTGGTGCCTTTCTGAATTGCTACCTTGGCAACTAAGAGGCTTACACACCGTCACCATGGATGCTCTTCTGGGTTAAACTGAGCAATTTCTCTTTTCCTCTACGGAACTTCTGCTGGCGAGATTTAATCCTTTCCATCCTGCGACAAACACAAGTTGCACTCATCAGGTTGTTTTCCTTTGGTTGGGTTGCGGTGTTAGTGGAAACAAGCCTTACTGTCTCTTCAGCAGGTCCATGGACATCTTTTCCACCTCCAGTCTCGCTCGCACCGCTTTCACAGTGGACGCTTCAAAGAGCTCTGCCCCCCTACAAAACACAGGACGTGTCAAGTGCATGTAGGGTACGTGCATAAGTCTGTATGTTACCTGGAGGCCAGCAGTTGCGTGTTTTGCAGGTCCAGGACCACGTAGAGGAAGTAGTGACTCCTGAAGACCCTTCGCTGCAGCAACAGGAAGCAGAAACACACGCCATCCCAGATGATCCCTGCCTCGTCGCTTGGCAACTCACACTGTTTACTGCTCTGCTGCTCCGCTGCCATGAACACATGAATGAACAAAGGAGAAGACAACCAGGACGGTGTGACTGACTGGCGTATGATGAACGCTGTATGTACGTTTGGTGTATCCTCGGATGGTGCACGCCAGGCTGAAGAGCTGGACCAGCCAGCAGTGGTTCACAACCAGCGACTTGATGAAGCCGCATGCCAAGATCTGTCGATCAACAAACAGTGATTCAGCAGTTTCTAAGAACGATTTCCTTAAGACCAGAACAAAATTGTCAGCACATACAGACAGGATGTTCTTCATGGTGATGACGAAGATGTTGTAGCCGATCAGACAGTCCCAGTAAACCAGGATGGAGCTGACCGGTTTCAGTAGCAAGTCACCACCCACCAACAGAAAGTAGAAACACGCCACAAGGTAACCCATACAGAAGATGCTGATCCTGGAACAGGAAGTAGAAATATTTAATGCTGGAACGTTCTAAATTGTATTTGATCTTCTTACCTCGTGGTCCCAGTAATGAAGATGATGGTGAGGACAAACCAGAACATGTAGCAAAAAATAATAATCTTCATCATGTCTAGGTAGGACCTGTGGACACAAGTCAGATGTCAAACACGATACAAGGTAAAGACAGACAGAAAAGTGTCTTGTGCTCACCTGCACAGCGTGAAGTCAGGTACGGTGCTGAGACGAAGCCTCATGACTGGATCCCAGACCTGTCCGTCTTCTGCGTCAAGCTCTGCGTTGTCCCCCGCCAACGTCTGGACACCGGCATCGAGTTCGTCCTCGAACACCTGAAGCTGCAGCGAAGCGCCCAGCAGAAGCAGGAAGTCGTCTGGATGACACACAACAGGGGTTTTTTTTCCCGCATGTACGTCAATCATGTTCCACGATGGTGAGGATGAAGGTGATTTTACAGAGAAGGAAGAGTGGGTTTGGTGGAGTCAGATGATCTGGGAGGAAGAGCCATTTCACCACGTTGGAGTCCATGTTGGATGTTGGTGGTCGCCATGGATAATCTGAAATACAAGAGTTATTTAAAACAGAATAGAAGCAAAAGCTGCTGGTTTGCCATATAGTGATGAGCTCAAACCTTTGCAGGCAGCAGGAGGGAATCCAATGCACAGCATATACTGAAAGCATAGGAGCGCTGACAGGAAGTAGCAGTACTTCGGCCACATTGCACTGATCCGCTTCCTGCTGCGCCTCGATAAGACACTGATGAGCCCGAGCGCGTGGCCTACAGCGAACAGATCCATCCGCTGGCCAATCACGTTAACTGCCAACAGGAAGCAGGTCTGAGAAGCAAAGGACAGAAGTGCAGTCATTTTTGAAGAAGCACTGATTTTGCCTCTACGCTAATATTTATTCACCTCCAGGCCAAACTTGTAAAAGAAGTAATTGAGGAAGTATTTGGCGCAGCTTAACATGTTTTCATCCAAGTGACGCCTGGTGATGTCATGGAACAATGTTCTCGTTGGAGGCGGGACTTTGTTGCAGCGGAGACGGTAGAGCTCCTGGTGTCTGTAAACTGTCACTTCAAAGGCTAAAAGTGCGAGCATCATCAGGTTGTACTGTGAAGAAAAGTTAGCATGACGCTAGCTATCTGGCATAGCATTGAAAGCACTTGTGTGATGTCACTTTGTACCCTCAAATAATCAAGCAGTTTTCCTTCAGATTTACGAAGGCCCACCCACTGGGCAGGGTCAATTGGACCAGAGTACAATGCTGAGCGAGACATGTTTGTAGAGGAGTTACCTGGCTGAAGACAGACAAACAGGTCAGTGCGACAGTCTGTGACACAAAGTGCAATAGACGGAGAGGTTACCATGCTGCAATTGCAGGTGTTGGGCTGGACAACATTGAGTTGGTACATCATCTTACAAACTGTAACCACACAGGTCCACACTGTGCACATCCCAGACAACAGGGGGCGCCAGGCCCTGCAGGGCAGAGCCACTCCCACACACACTACAAACAGTAAGTTGAACATGCACACCTGAGGACAGAGCGCGAGAGACATGTCAGAGACAGGCAGACAGGACATGCCACATTGGAAAAGTTCATGCACCTCCTTCACTGAGATCCAAATCATGTAGGAGGAGACAATTTTGACAATATGAAGTTCTAGGAGCCACCAGAGGAGGCGCTGCAGACGCTGCAGAGACAGGAGGAGCCGTAGGAACAAGACAGACAAGCGGTCCACTACCAGCCTCCAGGACACCAACACTGAGGAGAGATCAGATGTCAATTTGCAGTTCTTGTCCATTTACTTTTCTGAGCCACAATGAGACCACATGCCTGTGATGTGGTCAGACAGGGTGTCCTCCTCAAACATAGAGGGGTACTCTTCCTCTTCTTCTTCTGATCTCCACTTCTCCTCAATCTCTTCCTCCTCTTTTTCCACCAGGACTTCTCCTTGGTCTTCCTCCAGAGGGAGCTGAGAAGCTCCTTCCACTGACAGATCCACAAGGCTGCCCTCACTGTGGACCAACCTGAAACCGAGGTCAGCAGTGGCAACGTAAAACACAATGACTTGTAACCTACATCATATCGAACACAGGGGATGTGTGGATGTTTACTTGTTACCTGGTGATGGTGCTGTTGTGCGTGTCCACCACTGTTTTGAGGTCCGTCAGCTGGAGGAAGGGTTCATGGAAGTAGTGCAGGTGTACGATGCACACCTACAGAATAAAGAATAAGATTAGCTGTAGCATTAGTGCACATGTCCAGTAATATTTGTCAATCGGTACCAATAGGAAAGCTGTGGGAATGAAGATCCTGGTGAAGAGAACCGGAACAGAGAATTTCTCCAAACCCAAATCCTCCAGCCTGGAGGATAAGACAATTTAAACACATGTCCGACAAAGATCCAAGTACTGCTTCTTGACTGATGAGTCCACCACCAGCACAAACCTGTGAGTGCTGAGTCCAGTGTAGTAGCTCCAGGTGTGGAGGGACGAGGGGAATTGGAAGGTGTAGACCAGAATGAGGACCAACATGGAGTAAACCACCACAGCTACCCAGAAGCCTCGCAACAAGGCCCGCCATTTTTCGTAGTTCAACTACAAAGACGAGGGGAAAGCACAGGCTTAGAACCTCGTTTTTAGAACTGAAATAATCAGAAGTGGTACCTGGTAAAGGGCGACACAGCACAGGAACATCACCATGTAGATGACCTTGTAGAGGACGATTTTGCCTTCAAAACTGACAAAGAAGAACATTGTTCCGCAGACGTAGATCCAGTATTTGACAAACATCCTGGTCACCACGGCCACCAGAGCCTCCATCTGAACTCCTCCACTCAACAGAAGCACCTTCTCATAGGAAATCTCTTGTATCTTCTCTTGCTCCGCTTTCTGATCCTCTAGAGGCCAAGATGTAAGAAGATAGGTCAGCAGAGACGCAGACAGGTGATCATCATCCAAGACAGACAGGGAGCCATTTTACCTTTGATATGGACGGTGATGGCGGACAATTGAGACTGCGTCTGTGTGTCTTTCTGTCTGTCTCTCTTCTCTGTGAGTGCTTGACGCAGCAGCAACCAGAAGGTCAACAGACACACCAGCTGCAAAAATTATGACAAAGTCTGATAAGATTACAGTGTCTGACCAGTACCAAGTAGTCTGCGTTCTCGTCTCCCTACCTTGGAGGCGAGCTCCCTGCAGGGATCGTCTTTTTTCGGGAACAGTCCCGGGACTTCCGGGACAGCAGCAAAGCTGTAGATGTATTGCAGGATCAGCATCAGGTTGCCATAGGCGACCAGCCATGGTGACGACATGAGCGTATAGCGGCGTCGCTCGCGCATCATCCAGAGCGCACACGACCAGAGCAGCAACACACAAGTCATCCATGACACGTATGTGATGGACCATGCCATCATGGCGATCAGAGCGCAGATGTAACTCTGCTTGAGAAGAAAGCTGAAGGCCATGGAAGCTACACCCACTCCTGGTGCTTCTGGCTCCTCCCCCCATGCGTCAGCGTCTCCTTCAAAGACGCATGTCTCCAACGTGTCTGCGACCATGAGCACAGAGGAGGTGTCCATTTGGGGTTAACTGTGAACCAGCATGACTGCAGGTAGAACATGCACTCACCTGATTGGCTGAGGGAGTAGTGAGGCGTGTCCAACTCGAGGGCTGTGCTCTGTGTGGGCGGGGCCAAAGACTCAGAGGGACTGTTGTTGGTAGAAGTATCCAGAACCTGAAGACGTGACCACAGTTTCGTTATAGAGACACATTAGACAAGTCGAAAGTATGCTAATAACATCCAAACTTTACATTTCTGTGGTCCCGCCCAGTGTGAGCCCTCCTCCACAGCTCTCTCCGCCTCTCTGCTGTGATGTCACTGCTGACCTCATCACTAACAAAGCTCGTGGTGGTGATGATGTCACAGCTCCCGGGGTCCACCGATTCAGTCTTGTCTGTGCTTCGTGCCCCTTCGCCATTTATCAGCTGAAGAATGACACCAAGATTAACCTTTACCGTACAAACCACATGATGCTTCTCAGCCAATGTTAATTTTGACAGGAGTTTTTAATTTTAGTTTTAGCTAGTTTAATAAATTAAATACATTTCGAGTGTGTTTCATGTCATCACCTGGTTTCTCCAAAGACTAGCAACAGTGTGGAAAAGCAGCAGCAACATCAGAGGACTGACGAAATGAAACCAGCTGAGCTCTGTATTCACTTGCATCCTCCAGGGGGCAGTGCAGTCCACCGACACCAGAGGCACCATGCCAAACACACTACATGATAATCATCATCAATCATTCATTATTGGCATCGATCAATTAGTCCATTGTCTGAACTGAAAAGGGCGAGGAGGAAGAAGAGTGAGTGAAGGTCAGCTCCTCATCCCTTGTGTTTGTGTTACCTTGCTGAGGTGTGGTTGGGAAGCCACGCTTCCTGCAGTGACGGCAGCTGGTAGGAATAGACGAGGAGGAAGTGGCAGGAGGAGTAGATCAGTGAGGTCACAGACAAACACTTGAAGAGGAGGGGCGGGACCCAACCAGATCTCGCCCACCAGGTGCAAACCACCTGGAAACACAGCAGGTAGGGAAGGGAGGAGAGGGACGGAAGCACGATACCTGGAATAGTGAGAGGAGGATGGGGCATGAAATAGGATGGTTCTGGGTCAGTGTTTCACTGGGTCGATGTTCATGTCTCACTGGCAAAACTGATTCTATGTCAGTACTTCTAGGCTTCTATGTACATGTCTGACAGGTACTACCATTCTATGTAGGTGCCTCACTGGTTCTTGGTGAGTGTCTCACTCTTCACCCGGTTCTATTTCAATGTCTCAATGATTCCACTAGTTTTAAATCAGATTCTTAACTGATTGTACTCATTCTGTATTAGGAGTGTCTGACTGGTGGTTCGACTGGCTACCGGGTCTAAGTCACTGTCTCACTGGACTAAGTCAGTGTCTTCAAGATTCTACTGGTTCTATGTCAGTGTCTCATGGGTTCTGCAGGTTTTATGTCAGCGTGTCATGGGTTCTACTGGTTAGAACTGGTTCACTGGTTCTATCGCTTCTAACTGAGTATCTCACTGATTCTACTAATTTTTGTCAGTGTCTCATGGGTTCTGCAGGCTCCAAATAAGTATCGCACTGGTTCTCTGTCTGTCAGCGTCTCATGAGTTCTACTGGTTCTAAATCAGTGTTTCACTGGTTCAAAGTCAGCGTCTCTACTGGTGTTACCTGTGAGTCCGAGCAAAACTGTCAGCAGAACTTTCCCTCCAGTGGTCATCATGTTTGCGAGCATTATCCTGGTTTTGCAGACCAGTACTTCCAGTTCAGCCAGGATTCGGTTCTTTTTGGTTCCTTCTTCTTCCTCGTGAAAAACCACATCATCCTGAGGACCCTGCTGCTGGGGACACAACAAAATGGGTTCTTGAATGGTCAACAACAATTTGGATCGAAGTCAGTCGGAAGCACGATTTTGAAATCAGTTGAACTGACACTGGTCACATGGTCAATCTAATGCCGATGATGTCTGGTCTCATTTTAAGAGACTCCAACAGGACGACAGATAAACAGATTGAAGAGAAACCTGATCACTATTCCCTGTGTGTGTGTGCGTGTGACCAAACAAGGTTACCTTTAATAAATAGCTTACAGAATTACACAATAATAGACAAGAAACCTCATTAAGATACGAGAAGAGACGACTTACAAGATTATACCTGTGTCTGTGTGTGTGTGTGCGTGTGTGAGAGAGACCTGCGTGTGTGTTTCAGGGGTCAATCTCAGGCTGAGCCTCCATGTCACCAGGCCAATGACCAGCACGCCAACATCTGGAAGGATGTGTCGCACAGCGGAGGCTACATCACTTCCTGTAAGGCTGAGTGGCAGTTAACATAAACATTATGAACACGATTATGAAGACAAACGGTAACACAACAGCACAATGCTTCTGGAGATGATAGTCTGTTTCCTGCATCCAGTGTAGAGCCACCCTAAGTGTGTCCTGAGGAAGGACCTACACTGAGCATTGTCATGCACTTCCTGTACATTCATTCTACACAAGGGCTCATGCCAAGATGATCAGCTCGGACTCAAAATGGGAGTCTCTGAAAACATTCTTAAGCATGTGTGTTTTGTCTCTTGCTAACATGTTGCCTTCTCTCTCACCTGACCAATCCCAGCTGACTCAGCGCTTTCTGCCAGGACGTGCCTGCAGATGGACACAGTGTGAGCAGAAGACACCTGGACACAATGTAAGACTCAGGCATAATGCTTACAGTTGTACTCAGGTTGCAGCGTTGTCGTGGTCAGCTGAAAGAACGTCTGCAGTAACAGGAAGAGGAAACTGGACACACAAATGGCTGTCACACAGCGACTTGTGTTACCTAAGAGACAAATCACCTCATTTAAAAAAAGACGCCACTGACAATTTAGGTTGTCATCATTGGTTTTGTTATATTATACAACACACATACTTCATCTCTTCACATCACAACAGGAAATGATGTCACACTCTGAGTCATTTGTACTTTCTATTCTCTTATTTTCCCCAGGAAGGAATCACCTGAGGCACGCCGCAACATGTGTCTTCTTTTGTCTCTGTTATGTCTTTGTGTGACTGTGGGTTTTTATATGTCTGTGTGAGTCTTTGCATGTCTTACGTGTCTCTAAATGTCTTTCGTTGTTTGTGTGTCTTCACACGTCTATGTCTTTTTGTGTCTGTGTGTCACTTTATCATCTCTTCGAGACGTCCTCGTATGTCTTTGTCTGTTTGCGTGTCCCTGCTTGTCTCTTTGTGTCTCTGCGTCGTTTCTGCCATAACACGACATCACTGTCAGTCCAGAAAGACGTGATGACACAAGTCTTCATACAAGTTTGTTTGAGCCCACACAATGCATTGTAACATTGATTCTAAAACTGTAGTGCCAGTACCACTTTTAGAACACGGGCTGCATCGACTGTTACACTAAATAAACATTTTTTTAAATGAACGGTGGTACTTGCAGAGCAAAAACATTTCTGAGGTGGTACTTTGTGGAATAACTTTTTAACAGCCACTGCATTACAACATCAGTACTTGTAATGACTGTTTATGACAAGCCTGACATTTGTTCGCTGTGTGGGTGATTCATATCGATCGATTACCTGCTCCCAGGGAGTTGCTGGGTTCCGGCAGCAAGGGCAGCAGGAGCAGCAGGAGGACATAAACCAGCGAGAAGCCATTAAAACGCAGCAAAGCAGCTGTGAAGACATGTTGAATATTTGTGCATATCACAGTGTTTGAAAGTATGACATCATTCCAAACAAACATGACACGTGTCTGTCTTCCCGATGACAAACAGGAAGTCAAAAGAAAACACCAAGGAAGGAAGAGTGTGTCGCCTTGTTCTGCTTTCCCTCTTCCCACCCCCACATTGCTCCCACTTTCTCAGGTAACAACATCTGGCTGTGTGTGTGTTGACACACTGCTAACCACTCACACGCTTACACACACACCTCCCCCTCTGTGTGGAATGTGAGGCGCTTTTAAAATTGTAACACCACAGAAAGTGCTGGAATATCAAAAGTAAGATAGTATGTTGCTAATATGTCCCAATGATGTTCAATGGCAGATGCTAACAATGCTAACTAATTGAAACATACAGAGAGTGACATCGTCAAGCTACGCACGTTACCATTTAAATCTAACAACATACTTAAAACAATATAGGGTTTGTTTACAAGTCATTTCTATGTGTTTTTGAAAAGCTTTGTGAGTAAAAATGCTGTATCGTGCATGCCAACACCACAGGGGGCGAAACATTAACTTCATGTTCTACCAGGGTTTATTCCCACCAAAAAGTGATATGTGTAAGTCATGTGAGTAAATTTACCGTAGAAGTGTTGTATGTTTACATGACAACAATGACGTTTCCCTGAAAAGTGTTGCATACAAATGATGTTATTCAGAAAAACATGTAAAAATGCTGTAATATGCATGCCAGGCCAGTAGGCAGCGATGACATTTTGGAAAGAAACATTAACTCCAGGTCTTTTTCTCCCCGCAAAAGCGATAACTGTAAGTCATGTGACTCTTTTGGACCTATTCAGCAGTTGATGGAGAAGCATTATAAACACAACAAAAATAGCGCTGTGGTCTGCAATTTATTTTTTTGTTAAATAGACAAATAAAACAATGTTTATTACAATTTGAAGAATATATTTTAGTTAAACGGCCGCACGCTGGCCTAGTGATTAGCATGTTGGCCACACAGATGATCTGGGTTTGAATCTTCATTGGGCATCTCTGTGTGGAGTTTGCATGTTCTACCCGTGTGTGCGTGGGGTTTTTCCGGGTACTCCGGTTTCCTCCCACATTCCAAAAACATGCATGCTAGGTTAATTGGCGACTCTAAATTGTCCATAGGTATGAATGTGAGTGTGAATAGTTGTTTGTCTATATGTGCCCTGCGATTGGCTGGCAACCAGTCCAGGGTGTATTCCGCCTCTCGCCCGAAGTCAGCTGGGATAAGCTCCAGCATACCTGCGACCATAGTGAGGATAAGCGGCATAGAATATGTATGGATGGATGGATTTTAGTTAAACATTAATGAGTGACATCTTGTGTTCATATGTGAGCTAATTAAATCAATATTGCTTACTACTTTATGATTATTGAGCAAATTGTTTTCTCCTGGAAACACGTGATCAGATGATCTGACAAGTTGTCAATCAATGGCTAATCAGAAACTATTAATATTATTGTAGCATTGATATTGTTAATAATACGAAAAGAACCAACCTGCAGTCAAGCTGAGGGGCAGCAGAACCCTAAAGAGGAGACCCACCACCAGCTCGGAGGACATCCTGGATCCAGTTCCAGCAACAGGCCCGCCCTGCGGGTTCTGGTTCTGATTCAGTCCCCAAGAAGAGGCGGACTGTCAGAGGTCTGCGTGGCCGCCAGCCGAGCAGCGAGTCCGCCTGAAGGCGACCACACACCCCGGTGCCATCCTCCACACACACACGCACACACAGTGAGTCAAGCCGACCCAAAGTCTAACCCACTTGTAAAAGTACAAAAACGCTCAAAAAGAGAGAAAAATATCAAGGCTATCTTCGGTGTTGACTTTTATCCACGATTCTTCCTTTTCTTTTTTCTTCTTTGGGACATAAATACAACTTCAGACGCGCAGATGTTTTCTGACTTTTTTTTCTTTTCTCCCCGACTTAAAAAAAAAATCTCACATCACCTAGCTCCGCCCCTACTCATTGACTGACAATCACTTCAGCCAATCTGCGTCATATTAGAGCCTGCCAACGCCTTCATAAAACATCCCAAAATATCAACGATCAAATTACAGCGACACCATTTAATCTCAAATCATATTTCATATAGTACTTATAACAATCAATGACATGTCAATAATTACATATTAGAGGTTAGTTGCGCACAAAAGGCATCTTAGGTGAGTTAATTAGAGCAAACGGTCAAGTTCATGGGGCGTCATTAAATACAATTGTTGGCATTGTCTCCCCCTGTTGGAAGACTCGGGCCATTACACACACTTATACACAGTACAGTATTTCATATTGTCGCTTTTACATTTCAATATTTTAGAAAACAGTTATCATCCAGACAGATGAATAAACTAAATAGCTAGCATAGAGGTGTGTAAATGCTGTTATTTGGGTTATATTGCGTAGGTAGCTTGTCATGCTAACTTAAGGACAATAGCGCTATTGGTGGTCTCGCTAGTGTACTGCGCCCTTCTAGAAACGTTACCTTTCATTGAGGTGCAGTGCTGTAAGCTTTACTGATGACGAAAGTTTTTTTCATACAAATATGTTGCTCTCTACCATTAGTAGTACAGTTTGTACAGTGCCCTGTTACACACACATAACACATAACATGGTGCGTTCAAGACAGCTGGGAAGTTAAGATTTTTTTTAGACTCCGAGAATAGGGCTATTCAACAGTTGTTCTGAAGACCACTTTTTTAAAACAGAAAATCATGCCAAAGATATTCTAGTGTTATTAATAATTTGCAGGAAAAGCAGTCACTCCTAGTAGTGAACGGAACTCTTGGGCCTGATGTCATTTAAGAGCTGGATTTGGCCCGCCGGCCCCGAGTTGAATAGCCGTGTTCTAGGATATGGAGCTGCATCCTCACAAGTTTCCAGCATATTCATACATCTAATGCAGGACATACTTGTTGAAGCCATCAGTCCTCTTTTCTTGTTTACTTTCAATTGGACATTGGAAGCTCCCAGCGGTCGGGAAGGCAGCATTTACAACCCACAACAATCATCACTAATGTGTATATATACTGCACAAAAAAATTAAAGGAACACTTCAGATGTAAACTGGGGGTAAAATGATCTTGAATATCTTTCCTGATAATAAGTGGGTGATATATTAGTAACAAAATGATGCCACATAATTTGATAGAAATGAAAATGATCACCCTATAGAGGGGGGAAATCAAAGACACCCCAAAAATGAAAGTGAAAAAATGATGCAGCAGACTGGTCCATTTAGCTAAAATGTCATTGGAGCAACTCAAAATGATTCTCAGTAGTTTGTGTGGCCCCCACGTGCTTGTATGCATGCCTGACAATGACAATGCCTGACAATGCTCCTAATGACACTACGGATGTTGTCCTGGGGGATCTCCTCCCAGATCTGGACCAACCTGGCGGCGCCAGATGGACCTAAACATAATGTCCCAGAGGTGTTCTATTGGATTTAGGTCAGGTGAACGTGGGGGCCAGTCAATGGTATCACTTCCTTCATCCTCCAGGAACTACCTGCATACACTAGCCACATGAGGTCGGGCATTGTCGTGGACCAGGAGGAACCCAGGTCCCACTGCACCAGCGTAGGTTCTGACAATGGGTCCAAGGATTTCATCCCAATACCTAATAGCAGTCAGGGTGCCATTATCTAACTTGTAGAGGTCTGTGCGTCTTTCCAGGGATATGCATCCCTAGACCATTACTGAGCCACCACCAAACCGGTCATGCTGAATGATGTTGCAGGCAGCATAACGTTCTCCACGGCATCTCCACACCCTTGCACGTCTGTCGCATGTGCTCAGGTTGAACTTGCTGTCATCAGTGAAGAGCACAGGGCACCAGTGGTGTAGTTGCCAATTCTGGTGGTCTATGGCAATTGCCAATCGAGCTCTACGGTGCTGGGCAGTGAGAACAGGGCCTACTACAAAACGTCGGGCCCTCAGGCCACCCTCATGGAGCCTGTTTCTGATTGTTTGGTCAGAAACATTCACACCAGTGGCCTGCTGGAGGTCATTTTGTAGGGCTCTGGCAGTGCTCATCCTGTTCCTCCTTGCACAAAGGAGCAGATACCGATCCTGCTGAGGGTTGAAGGACCTTCTACGGCCCTGTCCAGCTCTCCTGGAGTAACTACCTGTCTCCTGGAATCTCCTCCATGCGTCCAGGTACCGCAGTGATGCCCTGGTCCAGATCTGGGAGGAGATCCCCCAGGACACCATCCGTGGTCTCTTTAGGAGCATGCCCCGACGTTGTCAGGCATGCGTACAAGCACGTGGGGGCCACACAAACTACTGAGAATCATTTTGAGTTGCTACAATGACATTTTGGCCAAATGGACCTGTCTGCTGCATCATTTTTTCACTTTCATTTTTGGGGTGTCTTTGATTTCCCCCCCTCTATAGGGTGATCATTTTCATTTCTATCAAATTATGTGGCATCATTTTGTTACTAATACATCACCCAATTATTATCAGGAAAGATATTCAAGATCATTTTTCCCCCAGTTTAGATCTGATGTGTTTTCGAAGTGTTCCTCTAATTTTTTTGAGCAGTGTATATTAGCTGGCTTGATCCTGGAAGTGAGAGGCCATTGTAAAACAATCAAAGAAGCTCATATTGCCGCAGGTGCATTCTCTGGATGATGTCACGACAGTCGTTAAAGACACGGCGGATGTTCTCGGTGTCGACCGCACAAGTGAAGTGAGGATAGCAGTAATGTTTGCCATCGGCGCTCGCTGTGCTGATCCTCTGATGAAGGGAGACGGGTCATTAGTTTATTTATTAAATTATCCGCTAATATATGACTACGTTTGCTTTCTTACTAGAAACTCATCTCTGATGAAAAATTTGGCTCTGGTCACCCTGGCGTCTTCATCCGCATCCGGAACAGTATCAGGAGGAACGGTGTAGTTGGCGTACTCCGGGAAATAATCCTCCATCTTGGATTTCCCTGCCAATATTTTATCAGCAAGAACATCCTGTTTGTTGAGGAACAAAATGACTGAGATGGTCTTCAGAAACCTGCAGCCAGTCACAGAAACAGAGCAGGTGGGGTTAGCCAATCACAGTAGACGGGGCTAATCAACAGGAGCCAATCAGAGCATGAGAACCTGTTGGTCCAAATGGATCTGAAGAGGTCCAGAGATTCCCGCAGCCGATTGGTGGAGTTGTCCTCTCGGATCACCATGTTGTAGCTGCTGCTCGCCGCCACAAAGATGATTGCTGTCACGTCTGAGCGATGACACATGGCCATCAGTGTTTATTTTTCAGCAAAAATATTAACGCTAGCTCACCATTGAAGCACTGGATCCACTTCCTGCGTTCATCCCTCTGTCCTCCCACATCAAACATACTGATGGACACACACAAACACAGTTGTAGAATTTCAACCTATCAAAAAC